>NW_007726743.1:301578-329707 GCF_000696425.1 Galeopterus variegatus
CAATCCAGCCCAAAGGAAGCAGCCAGGGGAACGAATTGAAAAGAGTAAAGAGCCAACAACTATTATGAATGAACACTTTGCTGGATTTAGCAGCTAATTGGATGGTACAAACAAGGGAAAAAATACATCATAGATGATTCCAGTTTTCAACGTGAGGAGCTCCCGTTTTAGAAACACTGCCTCCCCTTCCAGTCAAATGCTGTCATTTTATTTAGTGATCACTTGGTGAAACAATCCAAAGTACCAGAATGAGCATCGAAATTGGTGGTGTTCAGTAATGAAGAGCTTAGCCAAATGGTGCTTATTTTTTGGTTTAAGATTATCGAAATTAAAATAGCACATTAAAAAAAAAATCCATAAAGTGGCTCAGTTGGTTAAAGCATGGTGCTGACAGCACCAAAGACTAGGGTTTGATCACTATAGTGGCCAGTTGCAAAAAAAAAAAATGTTACAAAGAAGTTGTGACTACAGAGAAACTATCCGGGGGTTGCCTCAAGAGTGCAAGAACCATAGACTGAAAAACTATCAGAGGTGTAAATAATCCATGTATAGTTCTTTTAGATTATTTCGTATTTGTTTAAAAAAATTTTGTCAAGGGCTGGCCCTGGCTCACTTGGGAGAGTGCGGTGCTGATACCACCAAGGCCGTGGGTTCGGATCCTATATAAGGGATGGCCGGTTAGCTCACTTGGGAGAGCGTGGTGATGACAACACCAAGTCAAGGGTTGAGATCCCCTGACAGGTAATCTTTAAAAAACAAAAAAATTTTTTTTTTTTGTCAAAATACAAAATATGAAGAAACGACTGAAAGTTGTGGATGGTGTTTTTAAAAAATTATAATGATTATTCCAATTGTTTTTGTTTTTGCCTTGTAAACTAGTATGGCCGGTTAGCTCACTTGGGAGAGCGTGGTGATGACAACACCAAGTCAAGGGTTGAGATCCCCTGACAGGTAATCTTTAAAAAAAAAAAAAATTTTTTTTTTTTGTCAAAATACAAAATATGAAGAAATGACTGAAAGTTGTGGACGGTGTTTTTAAAAAATTATAATGATTATTCCAATTGTTTTTGTTTTTGCCTTGTAAACTAGTGCCAAGAAACTGCAGCAAATAAACTTCAAATCTGTCCCCACTTCAAAAAAAAAAAACAAAATCCTACTGAGTAGGGACAAGGGAGGACAGACAATGAAGAGTGTGGTGAAATAGAAGTCGGGAAAGAGATCAAAGGAGGGAGTAGAGCAGCCGACCGATCACTGCTGCTGAGAGGCTGAGGAGGGGGAGCCCTGGGAAAGGGCCGTTGGATTTGACCCCTCGAGAGATCGTTAGTGGCCTCTGGAGCAGTGATAGTGAGGTGGCTGGGCAGAAGCTGAGCCATAAGAACAGGGGTCAGAGGGTGGGGAGAGAGCAGCCCCAGTAACTGCTTTCAAGAAGTCTGAGTGATAAGAAGCAAGGACAGAGTAGACGCCTAAAGGAAAGGCAGTCTGGGGAAGGAGTTTTTATAGTCTTGAGGATGATTGAAGATTGAGGCAAAGAGTCAGCAGGGCTGGTAGAGAATAAAGCTACCCACGAGGGGCAAAATAGCAAGAGACAGGACAAAAACAGATATGGGTAAAAGTACAGGGCAATTTGTGGCTGCAGAAGAGCGACACCACTAAGCAGAGAGCAAAGACCATTGGTTTTAACTGGATTGACTGTTCTCACTCCTCAGGCTGCTGTGAGGATTAAATGAGAAATGAGAAAACGTGAAAAACACCTAGACCAGAGCATGGCATGAGGCTAGTGTCCAATAAATGTTAGCTACTGAGCCGATCCTTGATTGGAAAGTAATTCAACATAGGGGAACAAAATGAGCAACAGGGCATGGGGTTTCACAAAGTTGTGGTCAGTCCTGTGTGATTAGATCACAAATGTGAAGGAGGGCAGAGCCAGGACGTGATGGGCCTTCAGTACTCTGCGACAGGGATGGAACTACACAGCCAGACACAACAGGGAGACTTTAAAGGTTTCTGAGGATTCAGTCCATGTTTTAGAAAGGCATACTCTGGGCATGCTGAATGAGAGAAAACTCTTACAGAAGACCATACAGGAAATGACGAGGGCCTGAATTAAGATGGTGGAAATAAAAAGATGGAGATAAACATGAGAAATGATGCAGAACTAGACTCTACCTGACTAGAGAATGACCAGAAGTAGGAGGGGAAAGCTGAGCAAGAGGACCCGAGGCATCGGCCACAGGGCCTGCGGGAGTGGGCGGTGTCGGCAGCACAAGTGCGAGAGCTAAACCTGCTTAGAAGAGGGCTGAAGACAGAACCTGGAAGATCTACAAAAAGAGAGCTAGCAAGAAGAGGAGCCAACCAAGGAGGCGGAGAAGCAGCAGTTGAAGACTGCCTGTCTGATTTGCTCTGGACAGTATATAAACACTTACCGAACACCACCAGCATGCCAAAGACTAGGCTGGGTGCTGGCAACTGAAAATGAGTACAGGGCCTGTCAGTTTATAACAGCAGCTTTCATGAGCCACATCCTGGTGGCCATCCAAGTTCACGATGAGGCAGATGCAAGCTGTGCGCCCCTCCCCGTGAAGGAGTCCAGCGCTATGAAGAGGGGAATACAAAGCCCTTGGTGAATTTCATGCTTGGCCAAGAGCATCTAGTGGGTAGTAACTGAGCTGCTGAGGATCCCTGCAGTAAGTGTCAAGAGTGACTCAGAAGCTGTGACTGATCTGCAGGGGAGTCCTGAGGCGACCCTGACAGACTGGGAGGTGAAATATGAGACAAGGCCACAAGCTTGATCAGTGGACTCTGATTGAAATGAAGTGGATTCTTACTCGAATTCGATAGCATTAATACTAATCACAAACTCCCTAAGAGTTTAATAAGAGCTTTTATATAATCAGTGATTTAAAATTTTTTATAAAATCTTCACACTGTTCAATTGCTTAATATAATGTCTCTTCTAAGAGCAGAGAGTCTTGAATGAGAAATTTTGCTCCTCAGAAATACCTTTCAAGTGGGTATGCTGGATCCACCATGGGGCTGAGCCCTGTGACCAGCTGGGACAAGGCGCCCAGAGCCCCACTCAGTGCGAGCACCAGGTATCTGTGTGGGCTGCACTTTTGCACTGACCTTTTCACCCACTTAATGAATACTCTGGATTCCTTAAGATTGTTCTTAAAAAGGGTGGTCATTTGAGGAAGAATATCTTCCTCATACATGATATTGTTGATTCATTAACCAGGGAGTTAGAAGGGACTTTAGCAACCATCTAAGTAGTCATGTTAGCCGTAGAAAGAATCAGTCCAGGCTCTTTTAGGAAAGCAACACTGACTTACTGTGTTTGGGAGGTGAAGTGGCTCTCTCTTCAAGGTGTCTAAGTATGGATATTTAGCGTACACAGAAACAAATATTTTCCATAATAGTATCAACTATCTGGTGGGAAAAAAAAACCCAGACCAGTTATAATCTCTAATTCAGCCTTTCACTGTGCCAGCTCTCTCCTAAAACTCGGGCTTTTCTGTCGTAAAGAACGACAATATGGATTCCTTCTACTTCCTTCCTGCACTCTCTCTCTCTCTCTGAGACCTGGCTATAAGGAGCAAGGAGGAGACTAAGCTATGGGACCCTCAGCCGCTCCCGTCACACCTAGAACAAGGGAGGGCTTTCTGGGGTCTGTGGGCAGGCAAGACTGAGGGGAATTTGGGATATGTGCCATTTCCCAGGAAGACCCTGTGTGTTGATGGTCACTTAGCTTCTGTGACCAAAGGTTGAATTCTTCTCTGAAGCAGTGATCTCCAGATCAGGGTAGTCTACCACTAGGGTGAGTTACAGTCCTGGTCTACTGATCAACTCCATCTTAGTAGTGCCCCCTGGACACTGGTCCTCCCTCTTTACATTGTCTGGGGCAATACCAGATTTCTGAGGATGAGTGCCTAGAGGTTTTCTTTGCTGTAGTTCACCTTTGGCTTGCTTGCTTCCTATCACGAGAAGATGTAGCAAGTGTGAGATGCAGCCAGTGCCAGAGTGCCCACTGTTGCTTCTGGGCTACACCTAGGCTAATATTTTCCCCATGTCACTGAAAATTCTATCATGGGTCCCCTATTTTCCTTTCCTTCTCCTTTAGCCAGTCTTATAAAAATTTGCCAATATCAGCATACAAATCCTTCCAAAATTAATATTTCTTGGACACAGACAAAGAACTAAGCATTAAATATTGCAGCAGAAAATATACACATTTACTGGGCTATGGATTTGTAGGGTAAATACACAAGAAAGAATCCAAATCACTTCAAAACCATTCCCAATTGGGTTGATATTATTTGGTGTGGTTACTCAAAAGTATAAACAAAGACACACTTGGAGTGCTGGCCAGAAGATATTCTTAAGTTATTACGAATGTTGTATCTGGTTTTGTAGACAGCAAGTGCATAGACACATTCTCAGGGATGGGATGGCATTTATTAACAACCTCTTATATCCAGTCTCTGAAACATAAAAATAGTTGATGTTCTTTCAGAGCAATTAAAAAGTACTTAAATTTTTCTTAGGCAAGGAAGAATATTCCTATAATTAGCATTTAAAACATGTCAGAATTTAGCTTGCAAAAATGAGTTCAAAATGTTTTCCACCCGAGGCCCACAAATCCCTTAAAGTCCATGGTGAAATTCTCAGGGACCCACAAGTTCTTATAGAAGTTTTACTTAAATAATAGTCAGAAAAATTTTATGATCATTTCACTCACGACTTAAAGTGAATACGTTCATGTGATTTTAGTGCTTGTACATACACACATGAGAACACAAGGGTATACTCAAAGTACCTGAGATTTTTTTCTTTTACAAACACCAAGAGCGAACCCTAATGTAAACTATGGACTTCAGGTGACCATGTGTCAATGTAAGTTCAACAAATGTTAACAAATGGACCACTCTGTGGGGGATGTTGATAATGCGAAAGGCTGTGCGTATGTGGGAGCAGGGGACATGGGAAATCTCTGTACTTTCTGCTCAATTTTGCTGTGATCCTAAGCTGCTCTAAAAATGAAATCTGTTTAAAAAATATATACATACATACAAAAAAGGGCCAAATACTGTATGTAAATTAAACATGAACAGAAAATTAAATTAGAGGACAGTTGGTTAGAGTGTGGTATTATTTTTATTTATTTACTTTTAATAAATTTATTTATTTATTTATTTTGGTGGCTGGCCGGTATGGGAACTGAACCCTTGACTTTGGTGTTACATGGCTGCATTCCAACCAGCTGAGCTAACTGGCCAGCTAGAGCATGGTGTTATAACACCAAGGTCAAGGGTTTGGATCCCTGTACCAGCCAGCTGACAAAAAAAAAAAATTAGAAGAAAAAAAATGTATACATGACTCAAAGTTAACAAACGCTGTGAGCGGAAAACCAGCTGACGTTCTCCAGACAACAAAAGCTAACTATCTATGTCAACCCTCTCCTTTCCCAGTCTTACAGAACCCTTCACCCTTCTCTCCTATTGAATCAACATGGACCCATGCAGGCACCAGTTGGTGGGACCCATCCCCAAGAGTAGGAAAGGTCTAGAATGACCAAAGTGAAGGCATACTGTAGTGCAGTATCTAAAGGGCCCACAGAGAATCTTCAGCACCTGAGAGTGCCTCAAGCACCAGTCTTTCCCTTAGTAACTACTGTGGTTTTCCAAGTCCATGTGCCTAGGCTTCTGCCTCCATTTGCCTGTCTTTCGCAGTATCTAAAGGGCCCACAGAGAATCTTCAGCACCTGAGAGTGCCTCAAGCACCAGTCTTTCCCTCAGTAACTACTGTGGTTTTCCAAGTCCATGTGCCTAGGCTTCTGCCTCCATTTGCCTGTCTTTTCCTCTACTGAATGGAACCAGCCCAACTGGTCAAGACCTCAAGAGGGTTAGGGTCACACGTTCAAGCCTAGGGACTTGACCCAACTTTCTGTCCTAGATGCTGGCTATGGTCTAGCTCCAAACAAGAAGGTCAACCTGGAATCACAACAGGGCCACTTACCTGACTTTGACCATCTTGTGGGCTAGAAACGCTTGCTGTAATGGCTGACCACTAGATTGGGCCTCCTCAGCAACAGACACATGACCAGTTCAAGCCTGCATGCACCCCATCCTCAGGCCATTAAAATCTCACAACTGACTCACTGCTGTGTTGTTGAGGTCACTGCACTTCTGGCAGACACATCTGAGATATAACAATCTGGAGAGAGAGAGAGTGTTTCTGAGATATAACAGTCTGGAGAGAGAGAGAAAAATATAGAAAACCTTTTCTTGGGAAATGTAGTAAATTAATACAGAAATGTGAACGAAAACTTAAAAGTTAGAAACATACATAGGGCCGGCGGCCCGTGGTGTTGATAACACCAAGGCCCCGGGTTCGGATCCCATATAGGGATGGCCGGTTCGCTCGCTGGCTGAGCGTGGTGCTGACAACACCAAGTCAAGGGTTAAGATCCCCTTACCGGTCATCTTTTTTAAAAAAAAAAAAAGAAACATACATAAACTTGTTAAAGGATAATGCTGAAGCTGGGACCATCCTAAGAGTGGGTGTCGTTGGTCTCTTAGGCAAAAGATCTCATCATATGCATCCATCTAGAAGCCACAGGCCCCTGATGCCAACAAGCCTAATCTTGTGCCCTAGAGAGAGGTCGTAAACATTGACAGAATTAGCATCAAAAATGTGTCAAAAATTTCAGATCCTGTACCGGTCAGCCACCCAAATTAAAAATAAAAAAAAAGCTAGAATATGTCAAAATATAGCTTGTGAGAATTAGTTTACAGTGAATTGTTGCTCTGCAGCAACGTTTGCCAGCTGAAGTCTGCAAAAGAATGCTCATCTTTCTCTCTTCTTGGCCTCACCTCTGAACTGCTTGTCCTGACCCATTTCTTACACCATGTTCCAACCTCCTCACATCTGGCCTCACTCTTGATCTCCTATTTCTGGCTTTGTCCTGACTTCCAGACTTGATACCTGTCATTGTCTTCCTGGCAATAACCGTTGTTCCCAAGTGACCAGGACTTGGGTTCTCCATTTGTGACAGACATCTTTGGAAGACTTTAAATTCAGCCTAGAAGCCCTCATGACCTGGGGCTTTGAAACATGTCCTGTGAGTACCAAGGCCATCAACGGAGGCCATCGCTTTGCTAATGGAACACGACTCTCTTCACTAGCCAGGAGATCCTGGAGGCATGACCCTTGCCTGGAAGCCCTCGCCCTCTGACACCCCTGCCCTAACAGGTTTTCAATGGCCCAGTTTAGTGGTAAGGCAAAAGGGAAAATTCAGCCCTCAAAGAAATATTTTTCCCCCTTTAGGTAGAGTGGTATTTCTGGTGCCCAGTCTAACAGGGATGGTGAAAAGATGGAGCGGAGGTGGTGTATATACTCAGTTCCTAAATCCACACATCTGGGAGCCCCTCTGGTCTCCTCTCTCTCTCTTTCTCTCTTATCTTTGACGGCCAGTTGATCACCGTATCTGAGAAAAACTACCTTTGTAATCGCAGTGGAAACCATCTATGCCTCTCTATTTCCTCTGCTGATGCTTTATTTCTGACTCCTATTTCTCCCCAATTATGCTAACTGGTCCCAGATCACCAAATCTGGACCCCCACCCCCTCTGCCCCACCCCAAGCCACTCTCTACTATGTTGTCAGAGATCTTTCTAAAATGCAATCAGATCAAGTTATTGCCACGTTTAATATACTTCAAAACTCCTAACAGTATTAGGAAAACGTTTCAATCCTGTAACTTTTTTTTTTTTTTTGTCTTTTTCCGTGTCCGGCAACGGATCGCAACCCTCAGTATTGCTCCCGTACCGGACCGGGACCGGCAACGGGACTGCAACCCTCGGCGCTGCTCCGGCGCCTCGCTCAGCCAGTGAGCGGGAACCGGTCTGTATGTGGGATCCGAATTGCAACCCTCGGCACTGCTCCGGCGCCTCGCTCAGCCAGTGAGCGGGAACCGGTCTGTATGTGGGATCCGAACCCTCGGGCGGGAGCGCCACCGCGCTTCCCAAGCGGCGCACTATCCAGTGCGCCACCGGGCCGGCCCTCAATCCTGTAACTTTAACCTAACATGTGACGTTTGTGATCTGGCATCTGCCTAACTCCCTCCCTTCATCGTCTATCACATTCCCTCAGGTATGCTGAAGTCCAGCTATCCGGAAAAATACACTCTGTACGGAATGCTCATTCCTACTTGTCCTTTAAGTCTCAGATCACAGGTAAGGTGTCTCCTTCCGGTGCTGTCCCATGTCATTAGCTGGTTTGTTGGCTTTTACTGGACTGTAAAGTCCTTGAGGGCAAGAACTTATTATTTTGTACTCCTAGTACCTGATATTTGAGATATAGTATATAATCAAAAAATGAGTATGGAATGAGGACTAAATGAATAAACAAACAAATTTCAAAGATCAATAAAGAAACAAACTGAGGGCCGGCCCGGTGGCGCACTCGGTAGAGTGCGGCGCTTGGGAGCAAGGTGGCGCTCCCGCTGAGGGTTCGGATCCCATATAGAGACCGGTCCGCTCACTGGTTGAGCTGTTTCTAATGATGACAGATTCATGAACATATAGATATAGAAAAAACCAAACAATGAAGTAAGAACAAATAGAGACAAATGGAAATTTCCACTGAAGTATGCTATGGGTATAGCAAATAATGTGGCAGAGGTCAGGATTATTGATGAAATGTCAGTAATGAGGCTGTAAACAACAGATGTCCAGGTGTAGTCCTGGCAGTTACTTGTAGGAAACAGACTGTTGGTAACCATCCTTCCTAAATTCTGGGAATTTATTTCATAGGTAAGGCAATAGACTAAACAGCAATTTGATATTTACACCCTGTTCAGGCTGAGGATAAAATACAGGCAGAGACAAGCCAATTCACAGTAGGGAAGGGGTAAAACTGGCTTTTACAAAGTGAGATAAAAGGCAGTGGCTTTTGGAGTTAGGGCTACCAACACTGGATGCTAGTCAAAATTTGAATTTCAGATAAACAATGAATAATTTTTTAGTATAATTATTTCCCATGCAAAATTTGGTACAGACTTACCATTAAACAATTATTGTTTATTTGAAATTAAAATTTAATTGGGTATCTTGTATTTTATCTGTAATGCTACTCAGGGTACATACGTTTTTGCAGGGCAATTATTCTATTTGTTAAATCCCAAAATGTTTGTCGTGAAAACCCTGGTCAGTACAGGGTTAGAGACAATCTAACACAATACTCTTATTTTGTGAAGAGAAGACTGAGGACCAGAAGCCAGATACATACCTGCCCACTGTCACATGAGGCAGGGCTGGGGCCAGACCAGACAGTCCCCAATGCTACTACAGAAGAGTAATTCCCAATTCTGTTTTTGAGTCTAGCTTCAGGAGACATAATGAAATTTTCCAAGATGCCTTACAATCGAGTTAATCTTAATAACTTTATTTTAAAAAGTAATATGATAAATATTCTATGACTTCTTTAGGAACTATTCAGGAAGAAAGTGCATTGTTAAATTGAGCAATCATTCATAACACAAGCCAGTTACAAAGAGGTTAAGAAATAACAGTTTAGGGGCTGGCCTGTGGCTCACTCGGGACAGTGTGGTGCTGATAACACCAAGGCCAAGGGTTCGGATCCCATATAGGGATGGCCGGTTAGCTCGCTGGCTGAGCGTGGTGCTGACAACACCAAGTCAAGGGTTAAGATCCCCTTACCGGTCATCTTTAAAAAAAAAAAGAAATAACAGTTTATACAGGAAATGAGTCCAAGGGAGAGGTTATATCTACTTGAGTTTTTGTGGGTAACATCTAGCATGCTTGTAGGTAGGAGGCTGACAATCATCTAATGAAAAAAATGTTGCATAAATTCTTCACAGGTTCTACTTAATTATTTGAAACTGATTGTGGGGTCACAGAGGATAATTCTAGGAGGCCACCTGCAAAATAAGAACTCAGTGGGCCACTGAAACTAGAATAGGGATTAAATACGCTGCAGCAGGAAGACGGAGAGTGACAGTTAGGCTGGCATCTGACCGGAATATTAAAAAGATGGGTTAGTGCTGAGGAAAACTGTTAGGACCTGGATTCAGCCCTGTAACTTTGTAGACTGATGAATGAAATGCAAGATTATGAAGATAATCTTGGTTGCATATTTGGGAGATGCAATGACTCATTCTTTTGAAAAAATCCTTGGCTTACTCCATCTACCAGATAGCTCAGGGAGCTGGATGTGCTCTGGCAATGCTTGCAACCCCACCCCTCCGACCCGAGCCCACTGGCACAGGACACTAACTTCCTAGGTTCTATCTCATGGGTTGGACCTACCAGCCCTTCCTGACTCCTTTGAGCACAGGAGGCTTGAACTTCCTGCATGTTTCTCGCTTTGTGAGTGCCTATGGCCCTGGCACCTCTGATAGTCCCTGCTCCACCATTCCAGTCCCACCTGGAGACTGAGGGATTAAAAATGTCCACATTGTCACTTACTGCTCCCTTATTATAGCTACACTTCTTTAGGGTGGTTTAATAGGTGTAATGGGAGACGTTTGGATTCTTTTTCAGCTCAGCTAAGATCAATGGAAAATGAAAAAATGAAAAATTCTTTATGCTTTATATTATAGATGTAAGACTTTCCCTGAAAAACAGTGATTTCCAAAATGAAGGAAGACACTGAATTGGAGGTTAAGAAGGAGAAAAGGATGACAGAGAAAGAGTAAGTCTGTAGTGTAGCTCAAGGACCTTCATTCTCATCTGTTAGGTAGAAGGAAGCTGAGATGGGGGCGAAGAGCCAAGGGAACCAAGAACCAAGAATGTGAGCTGCTTCTGTGGTCTTGTGAGAAGTAACTGAGGTCAAAGCTAAGGCTATACCATTTTGTACACTGGGTAGGGGGATGGCATACTTTGGGGCACACATAGAGGTTTCCCATAAGAATGCCAAGTGACTAAAGATTGCTAGAGCAAGGACTCACCCCCACAGTCCTTTCTCAGAGAATCTACCTTTGCCTTCTTATCAGAAAGCTTGCTCCATGCCTGTTCTCCTAAGCAAAAGACCATACAATTCTACCCTCCCAGGCCACCTGACCCACTGTCCACTCCAATTTTCTCTTGCAGGAATTTGGAATTGCAACTCAGAGACTTCAGCCTGGAGGGTCTCAAACATTACTGTACCTTAGGATCAACTGGAGAGTTGGTTTAAAAACTTGATCCCCGACCCCATTAGATTCAGGAAAATTACAGTAAAGGCTAGATACCTGTGTTTTAACAAATGCCCCAGGTAATTCTACTGCACTTAGCCTGCAGATCAACTCCTATATTTTACAAAATATCACTCTAGTTAGTCTGTACTGATGAAGGGTGGCCATGTAAAGCTACAGAGGCCGTATGTGTAACCTTGGACAAGTTACTTAACCTCTTCCTGACTCAGTTTCCTCACCTGTAAAATGAGCGGAGTAACAGTATCTACTTATAGGATTCAGAATTAAACAAGTTAACAACTTTAAAGTACATAGGATGGTGTCAGATAGAGTAAATGACTAATATGTGTCAGCTATTATTACCATTAGGCTGCAGACAATGTTTTACTTAAAAGGGGAAAAGGAAGTGGCAACAGAAAGGAAATGGTCGGGATGAGAGCAAGTGCCTCATTTCACACCACCATCTCGCACTACGCTTGTCCTACCATTTCCCCGATATTCATACCATGTAGCTTGGGACCTCTGATGCTTTTGGGTTTTCTATCTTTAATGCTCTTCTGCTTCTTCATCAGCCTACCTCTCACCCAATCCCATCATGGCTCAGGCTGTGTAGACCAGTCATCACCTTCAGGAAAACTTGCCCTAAATCTCAAGTTAGGTGAAATACTTCTCTTCTGAGATCTCTCCCTGCACTTTCCCTTGTGCTTTCTCTGCTCTTACCATGCACGGCATGATGAATATGTACATCTTTGTTTCCTCACTAGACTGGGAGCTTCTTGAGGGGTGAGTCTGTTCTACTTACCAGTTTAGCCCCAGCTCTCAGCACAGGCCTGCTGCAGAGCTGAGCAAAGCAGAACCTGCCTCCCCAGGAGAGCCCGGGATGCCTTCTTTACTATATGGGTAGCCTTCTGCTGCCCCAAGTTGCACCCCCTTGGCTGGCTCTCAGTAAAGGTACTGAGTATGAACTTGGCATCAAAGAAAGACTAATCACTAAATTAGTAACCACAAATTCAGGTTAATTCCTAAAACCTAAAGGCCAAAGAACCCTTGCAACATAACTAGCTCCAAAAATAATTCAAAGGAATTGCTGGGATGGTGTTGTTTGTTCAGAGATCAAGCAGATTCATGAACTTTGTTTCCACTATCCCCTAAAACAACAACAGCAACAAAACAACAAAAAGAAACAAAAAGAAAGAGGCTAATATTTATTGAGCAGCTACACTTGCAAATTCTTGATTCAATCAACACAAGAGGTACATGATGTGAGCACTACCCTGATTAGTGGATACAAAGCCATGGTTTCAGTTCCCAACAGCACCTGCACAGTAAATGAAGTAATGGAAGATACTCAGTCTTACCCCAGAGATTAATGAGGTCAGGGAGAAACTGAGGAGAACCTGCCCAGGGTTGGGATGATTCCCAACAGGATATTCAGGACCTTTACTCTTCCTAAAGTATAGGGTCTGTGATCTCTCCAGGGCCTGGGGGGACATCCTGGGGTCTCAAGGCCAGAAAATCTCCTTTACTTGCTAGGCAGCTTGAGCACCTGTACAGGCCTCACATTAACCCCCACAGTAGGCTCAGCCTAAACCATCTGTCCAAGTCACTTGTGACCAGAACTCACTCACTGCATGCTCTTTTGCATCACCCTGACCTACTTATGAACACGACCTAATCATCACCACTAAGGTAACCCTAGTTACCGTACCACACACCCGAAATGTTACTCTTATGGTAGCAATGTTCCCTTTGCTCCTAGGCGTTCTTCTCCAAAATCCCCTTTCTGTTATCTCATAATGACAGTGTCACTTCCTCCTCACGTGGGAAAGAATAAAGAATACCACTACTCTACAGCTAGTTGGCTGATTCCTCATGAAGGCCCTTATTTTCTTAGAAGGACTATCTCAGAGGCACTATATAAACAAACCTGAAACATTATAAAAGTACATTTGTCTGTTTGTTTACATTGTCATGTGAAAATGACTACATAGCTTTTCTTTTTCTTTCTTTTTTATTTTTATTTTTATTTTTATTCCTTTTTGTCTTTTTTCGTGTCCAGCAATGGATCGCAACCCTCAGTGTCGCGCTCGTACCGGACCGAGACTGGCAACGGGATCGCAACCCTCAGTGTTGCACCTGCACCTCACTCAGCCAGTGAGCGGGAACCGGTCTGTATGTGGGATCCGAACCCTCGGCGGGAGCGCTGCTGCGCTCCCAAGCGGTGCACTGTAGCAGTGCGCCACCGGGCCGGCCCATAGCTTTTCAATAATATTGAAAAGTGTGTTTGGCATGACTGATTTGACTTAAATATAGAGGTTATGTGGCATACAAAAAAAAAAATTCCTTGTGAGGGCATTCCTGGTGAGCCATTTCAAAGAGACAAGCAGTTATCTTCCAGAGTAGCTGATCTGCCTCGGGTATTGAGATACTATGGGCAGGAAAATGAAGAGTGGTTTCAAACATGAGCCCCAAAATGAACATCCCAGAAGTAGAAGCCCAGGTCTCTGCAGGTGCTAGTTACAATTGAACTGCTCCTGCTCTATGGGTATCTCCAGGGTGAGCAGGAATTTATTTATTTTATGATGGTTAATGATTCTTCTAGCAAGGCTGGGGAGAACTTTTATTAATTAAATAAGTTATGACACAGGTAGTCCATGAAATAGCATGACTTGTTTTTGTATGTAAATATATGTGTGTAAAGTATGGAAGGTTACACATCATACAGTTACCAATGGATCTCTGAGGACCAAAGTGGTTGGGGGAAAAATGAAGGGAGACATTCATTTTTTCACTTGATATATTTTTGTACTGTCTGTTTTTACAATTAGTATGTACTACTATTTTTTAAATAACAGTTTTCTTGCTACATAATTCACAATTCTCCCATGTAAAGTGTACAATTCAATTTTTAAAAAAGTATATTCACAAAGTTGTGCAGCCATCACCACAATCAATTCTAGAACATTTTTATCACCCCCAAAATAGACAGTATTAGGAGTCACTTCCCATTTCCCCCTCCTCCAGCCCCTGGCAACCACTTAGCTACTCTGTCTCTATAGAGACATAAATGGAACCAAACAATATGTGGCCTTTTGTGTCTGATTCTTTCACTTATTATAATGTTTTCTAGATTCATCCATTCTGCAGCATGAATAAGTATTTCACTCCTTTCTACAGCCAAATAACATCCACTGTACGGATAAACCACATTTCGTTTATCCACTCAACAGTTGATGGACATTTGGGTTGTTTCCACCTTTTGGCTACTGTAAATAGTGTTGCTATGAACATTTACACACAAATTTTTGTTTGAATAGCTGATTTCAATTCTTTTAGGCATTTACCTAGAAGCAGAAATGCTATGTCATATAGCAATTCTATGTTTAATTTTTTGAGGAACTGCCAAACTGCTTTCCACAGTGGCTCCATCATTTTATATCCCCACTAGCAATGTATGAGGGTTCCAATTTCTCAGCATCTTTGCCAACACTTGTTATTTTCCTTAAAAAAAAAAAAAAAACTATGTAGGTATAAAGTGGCATCTCACTGTGATTTTGATTTTCATTCCTCTAATGACTAATGATGTTGAACATCTTTTCATGTGCTTGTGGGCTGTTTGTATATCTTCTCTGGAGAAATGTCTACTCAAGTCCTTTGCCCATTTTTCAACTGGATTGTTTGTCTTTTTGTTGTTTGGTTGTGAGTTCTTTATATATTCTGGATAGCAATCCTTATCAGATATATGATTTGTAAATATTTTTTTTCATTCCATGGGCTGTCTTTTCACTCTCTTGATAGTGTCTTTTGATGAACAAATTTCATCAAATAGAGTTTTTTAGTTTGATGAAGTCCAATTTATTTTTTTCTTTTGTTGGTTATGCTTTTGGTGTCATATCTAAGAACTCACCGCCAAATACAAGGTCAGGATTATTTACTCATATTTTCCTTTAGGAGTTTTATAGTTGTAGTTCTTACATTTAGGTCTGAGGTAATTTTTGTGAGTGTTGTGAGAGAGGGGTCCAATTTCATTCTTCTGCATGAGGATGTCTAGTTGTCCCAGCACCAATTGTTGAAGAGAGTGTTCTTTCCCCACTGAATTGTCTTGGCACCACTGCTGAAGATCAATTGATTATACATGTGAGGGTAGCATGTATTATTAAAAAAAAAAAAAAAAAAAAAAGCCTATCAATCTTTCCACTGGAGAAATTAGCCCATTAAGCTATGTCTCAGCCTTGATGAACTAGGTCCACCTAACCAGGACAGTTTTGCCAAATCAGTAGATGTAGCAACACATCATCTTAATTTGCAACACACACAGATAGCTGCAACTTTTCTTATCCCAAGGGCTCACAAGAAGATCCCACAAATGACTAAGAATTACTTCTTTGCACTTGGTGTTATGGGGAAATAATCTGAAAGACTGACCCAACATTATTTGGGTCACCAACATTATTTGGACACTAACATTATTTGTCTATAAGACTTGCATTTTAGAGAATTAATTGCCTCATATGCAAAGTTTTTGGTTCCATACAATTTTTGTAGAGGCAAAGGGGAGCTGGCCGAACCTACTTTGGTTATTAAAAAAAGTTCTACTTCTAAGTTCTCTTTATATCTCTATTCAGCTTTCTAATGAGAGGGCTCCAGCTTCTAACAATGAATATATTCTTTTTTTTTTTTTGGTGCTGTGACTCGGATCACAATGGATATAATCTAATACAGATACATTATTAAATATAAAAGTGCTTGGTAAAATGGAAAGCACTTAAAAATATCACATATACTGCTAAGCAGAGCACATGAGCCTCCATTTATAGAAGAACAGCCACACCTAAACATGTCCTATCTGATCCTGAAGACTTGAGAACCCAAGTCTCAGGAGCTTTAGGTAAAATCATCACCTCATTCAGTCATTTTACATATAAGAAAAGAAAAGCCCAGAGAGGGGAAATTATTTGCCAGTGGACACACAGCTGGTGTGTAGTAGGGCCACAACCTGAACCCACATCTCATGACTCCTAGATGAGAGTTCTTCCCATCATAGCGTACTTTCTTCATTTTCTTTTCTCTGATCTGGTCTTCCTCACATCCACCCTTCCTTCAACTGCCAGTAGTAATATGTCTAAAATGGAAATATGGACTTCCAATTATAGTTCTAGTGACATTTTCACTTTATTTTCTTCCCTCAAACTCCATTGAAAACAATAACAAAATAAAAACTAAATAGCATCAATATTGATGAAGCAAGAAAACCAGAAAACATGAGACATACCTGCCTAATACTGTGAAATCTACCCCAGAAAGAGAAGGAACACAGCCATCTGGCACATGCTGCATCTCGGACTTTCCCAAAGGATGTGGAAGTTCCTCAAAATCAAGCCTCACCACCCTCAGAGGCATCCAGTGATCTTTCATTAGCACCGTGAGGTCTACAGACAATAAATGTTAGAGAAACATGCTTTGAAGAAAAATTATGTCAACAAGCCATTTCTAATGCCTACATCAAGCCTCCTTACTCCAGAAAAGTACCAAGAGGTGAGCAGGAGAATATAACAAAAATATAGATGCCTCCACAGTAAAGGAAAGAGAAGACTTGAGGAGTTAGTGTTGGAGACAATAAGATTCAGCAGAGGCTTCAGATGACCTCAGTTTGATATCTACACCTTCCTCTGACTTTCCAAAACTATTCTTCAGCAGGTAGCTGGCCCCATTCAAACATGAGAATCCCAAAACCACCAACCCACGGGGGACATCCCCTAATGCATGACAACTTCAAAAATAAAGGAAGGAAGGAAAGAAGGAGAAAAGAATATTAGCAATATATAATTTCAAAATATCCTCCAGGGTCTTAAAGAATTACTGACAGCCTGATATCTCAAAAAAAATATTAGGGGGAGGGAGGGAGGGAAAAGGGTCTTAAATAAGAGATTTAAGGGTTACAAGAAGAGGCTTTTGCATAACAGAAATGGAAATTAGTACAGCTTGGCAAATAGGCAAGGAAAAAAATTTTTTAAAAAAAACCCAACTATTAAAAATAAAACGAAAGACGGCTGGCCAGTTAGCTTAGTTGGTTAGATTGATGTGTTGATAACACCAAGGTCAAGGCCAGCTGACAAACAAAACAAAACTAAAAACAAACAAAAAACCAAAAACATATTGGTCAATGAATTCCCATCAAATCACGGATGAATCAAAACAATGAATTCAGGAATGGACAAGCCATGGCAAACAGATTGACTGCACTTTGGCTAATTCAACATGGGATTAAGATTAAACAACTGTATGGTGCTGATAACACTGAGGTGGGGGTTTGATCCCTGCACAGGCCAGCAAAAAAAAAAAAAGAAGAAGAAACAGATAGCCGGTGAGTTCAGTTGGTTAGAGAGCAGCCTTATAACACCAAGGTCTCAGGTTCAGATTCCCACACAGGCCAGCCACCAAAAAAATAAAAAATAAACAACTGTGAGAATCATGGTTTTTGAAAAGAATGTGTCATAAACCTTGACAAAGTAAAAGTAATATTATAATAGGAATTTGAGGAGGAGAGTTTCTTGGAAGAAGTCCAAGTATGTTCACTTCCTCCAGGCAGTCAGTAGAAGCAGATAATTTGAAATATGGGTTAACAACAAAACCTCACCAACTGCAATCTCAAAACATTTCATTATCTCTTCTTAATTGTGGACAGAATTTTTTAGGAATTAATCCATTGTAACTGGATTAGATGGAACATTAATCTGAAGTTTATCTCAAGTTAAAGTTCCTCAGTTTCACTTCCTTCTCAAGTAACATTCAATTTTATTTGTCTTATCAAAACTATAGCACCTATGGAATTATTTCCATTTTTCTGAAGTTACAATTAAGAATTCATCTCTCTTTCTATCTGCAGATATGCACAGAAAGAAGGTTAGCATTGTATATTGACAAGGGTTATTCCTAGGTAAGATGATCGAATGGTTTTTGCTTTCTTTTCACTTTTTTACAAGTATGTATTATTAAAAATTAATTATTGAAAAAATACATATGTACAAAAATCTGACCACCTTGTTCCTTTGTACAGTATCTCTTCATTTTAAAAAAAAAAGCAAATATAAAGGCTGAGAAAGATACATTTGGAAATAATATTTTTAAAAATAAATCTAATAATATTTGTTTATAACTAATGAAAACTCATTATCAAAACTATGGAAAATACAGAAAAGAGGTTTGAAGAAAGCATATACATCTTTTTAAAACAGTATTATATTATGAACATCTTCCTGGGTCATTAACTATATATAGAAAGTGTTGGATTGTGGTTTAATGTTCTAAACTATGGCTATATAATTAATCACTTACTGTTAGACATTTAGGTTGCTACCAACCTTTTGCTATTAAAAAGAGGGCTGCAATGTATGTCACAATATATAAAGTCATCTTGAATTCTATTTTTGTGGTATTTGCAAACCTTCTCCAATCAACCTCTTCCAACAAGTAGTATTAGCCACAAATGCATCTTGTTAAGATCATCCCTCCCTGGTCCCCACTTTGCTTCTTTTGCACTGACTCCCCCAGTTACCTGAAGGCCTAGCCTCCCTTCAATTCCCAGACTAATCTGGCTTTGAAGTAGTATTGAAGCAGCTTTTGGTTTTCACATAATAGCTCCATATCAGCTAGGTCCACTTGGGTCTCCTTCCCTGGTTTCTTTTCTAGGAAACATTCTTGCCCTTTGCACCCTTTGGGAGGACTGGACCCCTGCCTTGCTCTTGCCAACAGAGACCAGAACTGTGCTGTTGAGCCTTAGCCGAGGCACTTCTTTGTGTATTTGGAGAAAAGGACTGCAGGAGCCTTTATTTTAATCTCTCCTAACAATGAAAGGATACTTGGTCAGATCCACTCTGGCAGCAAGCATAGTCTTTTCTGGGTTTTGTAGGGAAAAGGCTCTCCTCAGGATGAGAGAAGGTTTAACTGTCAGTATAACCCCAACAATCCTAGACTCTGCTTTGTGGCTTCTCTTTCACTGTATGATTTGCATTGATTTATTGGAAAACACAAAGACTTCCAGGAACTGCTAGCAAGTCAGGCTCATTTATGTTTCTTAGCAGGTACTGGATTCTACTTCCTTGTTCAGCTAAAATTAGTCTGTAAAAGTCTTGGGCTTTTTAATGTCACACTGATGTTAAGACAAGCACTGGGATAAATGAGATTTTTATTTGGCTGAAACCTTAGGACAATGGAGCCTAATCTGTATAATGACAAAATAAACAGATGTAGAAAAATGCTTCCAAAACGAAGTATTCACTTAGAACTTTCCATAAGGTTAAAAATAACTATGCAAATCAAGGATTCAGACATTAATTAAAGAAAGTGAAAACAATTTCGCTTAAGTCCCACTTTGCTAACGTCCATTTCTGGGTAAAGAAAGTGAGGAAAGAAGTTGATACCATGGGCATCACTTGAGTTCTTCGAGTTCACACAGGTATATGCTGGCCACAGGAAGAAAGCTATGGTTTAAGTGGAGCCACCGGTTTACTCAGCATACATCACTGAGCAACTACTATATATCAAGGGTTATGACAGAACTTGAGGACACAGACACAGAGGGGCTTATAGCCTAGCATAAAAATGTAGTATGTATGCTAGGATATAATGGGACAATGGGCGCATGTAACAAAAGTACCCAAGAAAACCTGAGCAAACCAGGGATGGTGCCACAGAGTTTAAGGTAATTCTTGAATTGAGGTTTGAAGGATGAGCAGGAATTTGCTAGACGGACAATGTGAGGGGTGTTGGGTGCATATGAAAGCCTGGTGGGTTTGAAGCACAGCTTAACTATAAGGCCAGAAGATGCATAGGAGAGATATAGATTGGGGTACTGGTCAGTCCTACCTATTTTGTTATGGGATTAGAGGTGATGTGTGTGTAGGCAAGTGCTGGAAGATAAGGCTAAGCAGGAATTAGACCACAAATAGCTTTTTTTTGTATTTTTTTAGTTTTATTTTTAATTGATAAATAAAAATTGTATATATTTATGGGTAAAATGTGATGTTTTGATACATGTACACACCGTGGAATAATCAAATCAGGCTAATTAACATATCCATTTCTTCATATACTTATTTTTTTTTTGGACCACAAACAGCTTCCAGACCTTGCAAGTTTGTTTTTTTTTAAAGATGACCAGTAAGGGGATCTTAACCCTTGGCTTCGTGTTGTCAGTATCACACTCAGCCAGTGAGTGAACCAGCCATACCTATATAGGATCCGAACCCGTGGCCCTGGTGTTATCAGCACCGCACTCTCCTGAGTGAGCCACAGGCCAGCCCCAGACCTTGCAAGTTTTGCCAAACAATAGGTCACTGGGTCCCAAAGCACTTTAATGGCCAAGGGTTATAATTGGGGGAATCTTTTTTGTTTTAATTCCATCACGATCAGGCCTCTTCTGAATCCTCACCATTTCCAGTCTGAGAAATTAAGAGCACTGTACCTGACCTTCCTCCTACTCATCTTCCAGAATGAGGCCCATGAGATCACCACAGTGTTTATAAAAAGGCTTAAAGGCATTGCTATCTTTTCAAAGAACCCTGATCCATGTTTTTTTTTTTTTTTTCCTTTTTGTCTTTTTTCGTGACCGGCAACGGATCGCAACCCTCAGTGTCACGCCCGTACCGGACCGGGACCGGCCACGGGATCGCAACCCTCAGTGTTGCTCCTGCCCCTCGCTCAGCCAGTGAGCGGCCGGTCTGTATGTGGGATCCGAACCCTCGGCGGGAGCGCCACCGCGCTTCCCAAGCGGCGCACTATAGCAGTGTGCCACCGGGCCGGCCCACTGATCCATGTTTTGAACTTGCCAAATCAAATATCAAAATGTACACAGAATTATTTCTAATGCAGCATTTACTTGAGTAGATAGAAGCTGAATAGAAAGAAGAAAAAAAATTTTTGTTTTTTGACTAGCTGGTCCAGGATCAAACTCTGGACCTTGGTGTTATCAGCACCACGGTCTAACCAAATGAGCTAACCAGCCAGCCCAGAAGGAATGTTTTATTAGATATGTGGGACAGTCTTTAAAAAGTAATATAGGCTTGCTAAAAAAAAAAAAAAAAAATTGTACAGAATTCTGTGGAATTAAAAAGCAAGTGTCCTTCCCTGGCCCCAGTTAGGTAGCATCTACTGCTATAGAGTCTGGTATGTATCCTTCTAGAAATTATCTATGCACAGAGAAATGTGTGTTTTTGTTTTGTTTTGAAATATGAATGAAATAATTCTAAAGATTTTTCCTAATAAGTTAAGAAGCACAAAAGTAACAAATGAATACTAAATCTGTAGGTTGCATTTTCCAATCTCATCCAACTTCCAATTATCCTAGAAAGGGTCTCTAATCTTCCTTCAAGGCCTGTCAGCACAAGCACAGTGAAACCGCTGTCCACAAATGTAGCAGTGAAGACTGTCATGCTGACATCTGTTATCCATCTCTTATACTGTACCTTTAACTGTTTTTCTCTTTCTTTGACATCTAGCACAGTGCCTTGTCCATTCCAGGCATTTTTATACATATCTGTTAACATCTGTAGAACATACATTTTAATATCAAACTACACATTAAATTAGCAGAACTTACAGATGTTAAGGAATGCGGTAAAGTTACCAAAAGCAACCATTTAGTTGTCTAATGATTGAGACTATGCCCTATTTTCTTGAGAACTGGGTTTTTCCCCTTTTCTAAGGGATTAGGTAGGAGTTTTACTTGGGTATAACTGCACGTTTCCCTGAAATCAAGCAATGACATTCAGAACAATGGGGAGAAAAAGCTGACCACACACTGTCAACTAACCGTATGCTTAAACCCACATTGGCCTTTCAAATACAGTAACAAAGTGGTGACCTACTTCCCTGCACAAAGTCAGGAATCAATTCCATCTTCTTTTCTGTTTTTGAATCCTAGCACTGCCGTTTATCAAATGTGTGACCTCAGAGGTTCTCTTCATCTCTCTGAACTTAGTTTCTTCATGTGAAACAAAAAGATAATAAAACCTATCTTGTACAGTTAGTTTAAGAATTAAATGAGATATCCTTTGTGAAAGTATGTGTCAGGCATGAAGTAGGTAGAAATAACAGCGGTTGAATATATGCTCTGCAGCCAGATTGCCTCAGTTTAAATGTCAGTTCTACCACTAATTAGCTGGATGACCTTGGGTAAATTATTCAACCTCAGTTTCTTATCTGTAAGATGGGAGAAATAATTGGATTATTTTGAGGATTAAGTAAGATCACATATTTAATATGGTTTTTGGCACTGGCAGTAATAGCTTAATACATATTTACCACCATTATTACGGGTATAGGTAGATCCTCTATAAAACATCCCTTTCCCCTTTTCTTCTTCATTCTTCTTTTTGACTCATCTAAGTAACCTAAAGTAAGATTACAAAGCTTTGCTTTTTCTGGGTTATAAAATGAGGACCTGAAAGACTAAGGGCTGCACGTTGCTACAGATTAAATTATGTTCCCCCAAAATTTGTATGTTAGATTAGAGCCCTAATCCCCAATGTTACTGCATTTGCAGACAGGGTGTTTAGGAGGTAAGAAGGTTAAATGAGGTCATAATGGTGGGGCCGTAATCCAATAGAACTGGTGGTCTTATAAGAAGAGGAAGATTTCTTATTCCCTTCCCCCCATGTGAGGGCACAGTGAGAAGGCAGCCATCTGCAAGCCAGGAAGGTGACCCTAATCAGAAACCAACTCTGCTGGACCTTGATCCGGGACTTCTGGCCTCCAGAACTGCAGCAGAAAATAAATTACTATGTTTAAGCCACCCACTATATGGTATTTTGCTATGGAAGCCCAAGCAAACTAAGACAGATTTTGGTCTGGTGAAGTAACAAATGCCTAAAAATCTGGAAGTTGCTTTGCAATTAGATAATAGGGAAAGGCTGGAGGAGTTTTGAAGTACATGCTAGAAAGATTCTAGATTGCCATGAAAGGATGGTCAGTAGAAATATGAACACTAAAAGTGATTCTGGTGAGGGCTGAGGAAGAAAAAAGGAGAGCTGGGAAGAAAGCCTCCATCTTCTCAGAGAATACATAAATAATCATGAACAGAATGTTGATAGAACTATAAATGTTAAAGGCCATACCAATAAGGTATCTGACAGAAATGAGGAACAAGTTATCAGAAAACGGAGAAATGGCAATCCCGGGCCGAGCCCGTGGCGCACTCAGGAGAGTGCAGCGCTGGGAGCGCAGCAGCGCTCCCACCGCGGGTTCGGATCCTATATAGGGATGGCTGGGGTGATGTGCTCACTGGCTGAGCATGGTGCGGCCAGTCACAAAAAGGACAAAAAAAAAAAAAAAGAAATGGCAATCCCGGGCCG
Organism: Galeopterus variegatus; assembly: GCF_000696425.1. NCBI lineage: Eukaryota > Metazoa > Chordata > Mammalia > Dermoptera > Cynocephalidae > Galeopterus > Galeopterus variegatus. Next base: position 325,119 of record NW_007726743.1, read on the forward strand.
AGCCCGTGGCGCACTCAGGAGAGTGCAGCGCTGGGAGCGCAGCAGCGCCCCCACCGCGGGTTCGGATCCTATATAGGGATGGCTGGGGTGATGTGCTCACTGGCTGAGCATGGTGCGGCCAGTCACAAAAAGGACAAAAAAAAAAAAAAAAAGAAATGGCAATCCCTATTATAAAGTGGCAAAGAACTTGGCTGAATTGTGTTCTAGTGCTTTGTAGAATGTAGAACTTGTGAAGGATGAAATTATCTATTTAGCTGAGGAGATTTCTAAGCAAAATGTTGAAGGTGGAGGCTGGGTCCCCCTGAGTGCTTAAAGTAAAATGTGAGAGTTGAGAGATAAGTTGAAGAAAGAATTATTATGCAAAAAGGAACTAGAACTTAAAAATTTTGAAAAAATGTCAGGCTGTCCATATTGTAAAAAATGAGAAAGATTGTTCTGAAGAGAACACTAGGGTGTGGCTGAACAACCATTTGATAAGGAGATTGGAAAGGGGCTGAACTACAAATTTAACCAGCCACCTCAACAGCAGCCAGGAGACAGAAAAATGAGACAGAATCAAAGAAGACTTCTTAGATTCTACAGACAATAGAGCCATCCAGCTGTAAATATGCATCATCCTTCAAGAAAAGGGAAGAATGACCCTGAAGGTGACTCAGAAATCAGCAGGGCTGCCAGTCCCACCAACGGCCCCAGTGGGCTTGAAGGGCAGATCATTGAACCAAAGAGGATTATTCTTGAGCCTTAAGGTCTAATGGAATTTACCAGCTTACCAGATGGCTCCATCGGTTAGAGTGCAGCCTTGTAACCCCAACGTCCGGGATTTGGATCCCCACACCAGCCAGCTTCCAAAAAGAAAAAAAAAAAGAAGACCTAATAAAAATAGCCTTTTGAGGTTTTGAAATTGCTTGGGACTTGTCACCCATTTCTTCTTCCTGATTTTTCCCTTTTGGAATGGGAATATCTACCCTATGCCCCTCTATCATTGTGTTTTGTAAGTATATAACATGTCTGGTTTTACAAATTCACAGTTGTGTCTGCATGTGACATCTGGAGCTGCTACAATCACTTTGTAACCATAAGGAGAAGCATGTTGATATGATAAAAACAGCCAGTAGAAAAATGGGAAGGACTTGGGTTTTCGCTGATGTTGTTGAGCCACCCTGGTACCATCTTGCTTCTGGATGACTTCATAGGTGAGAGGACAAATCTTATTGCCAAGGCCACCTAAAAAGACCCCAGTAGATTCAGCACTCATTTATAATTTATTGCTCATCTGTGTGTGTCTATGGCAGTAACTCCTTTCCCTCATCTAGTAATGCACTGGTTCTAATCTTTTAAGGGCATAATCAAACAAAACTACCCCCAAACCAAAAAACAATTGGGACCAAATTTGTTGGAATGATGCAGAAAATAAAAGTAAACAAGTGGTAAGTGAGGGCGGTGGGTACCTTCTCTGTGTATAGACTTGGTTACCTCTTATTTGGCAGCTCTTTTCTGGTCCTTAGCTGTGTATCTAGAATTTAGATAACAGAAGCCATTTACCAGACAAGTGAGTTATGTTTTCCTCACAGACTTCCCTTGTATGTTCCAGAATATAAGGTCAATTGCTTAAGTAAAGTTACCAGTTCATCTTAGAAACTGGTAAGTGTTTACCTACTTGTAGACAGTGACATGTCCAAACTGGGGTTAGCTCCTGGACAGTGTCTAAAAATTATGACATAACTAGATACAGATTACAATAAAGATGCAGCTTCTTTCTCTAGTACTCCTGTCCTATAAAAATAGCAAATTCTGTTTTTTTGTTTTGGCCTTTTATGTATATCTAGGATGATCAGTTTTTTTTCTTTGCCAATACGAAAAAGAACTTGTCCCTTTACTATGTTTTAAGTTGTATTACCACCTCCCTGCATATTACCCAGTCATTAAAGACGAAAACTTAAAAGGAAGGTTAAAAAAACCTAAAAAAAAAAAATTAATAAATCCCAAACTCATTTATAATAAACCCCAAAAACTATGTTGCTGATAAGAAGCAGATTTTTAAGCCCCAAAGGTCATGGAACTCAAAAACCCCAGCTGCCTGATTTTTAAATTCTTTTCACATTGAAGAGGCAGGTCGTAACAATACAGCAAAATATATTTATATATGTCAGAAAATAGTAGAAGAAAAGGAATGTGGTATGGCACTTAAAATTTTATTACAAAAATTTTCAAACAGAAAAGTTAAAAAAATATTATAATGAACATGTATGTACCTTTCACCAGAGTTCAAATTGTTAATATTTATCCATTCTTGGTTAATCTATAAAGGTATTTTTTTTCTAGATTGTTTTAAATTGCAGACATCATGATCAAACTTATTATACTTAGTCTTGGCATTCAATATCTGCTGTTTTGAGAATAATAAAAGCCCTTTTACTTTCATTTTTTATGAAAATCTCAAAACGATTAAAGAAGAAAATAAGTAATTATGTTCATGTTGTTGGAAAGCAAGTCTTTCAAGTGTAAGAGAAAAGAGATGTTATAATAACATTGTTGAAATGAACATTCCTAGTATGCTGGTTATGGTCTCTGCATACCATTCTCTACTAAGACAAACCAAGCTTCCTTGGAGAAATGACTGATTCCACAACTGGGGTAGGAAAGTATACAAGATACTACTGGACAGTCTCATTGTCCTTGAAAGCAAGGAAAACATAAAAGACTAAAGAGGTCACATCCAAAGGACATATAAGACAACACAAAGGCTTACTGGCCAAAGATGAGACGATCTGAGAATCAAAGAACATGATGACTGAATCTAAAACACTAAATACATAAAAACATGTAAGTTCCTAATGAGATTTAAAAGTACCCTCCCCCACCCAAGAAACAATAAACAATGGATCACAGGTGGAAGTAGGTAGGCCTTCAACTCCTTATTCTGAAAATACCACTTATAAGGGAAAGAATTATGCATCTATCCTGTCCTTTTGGTTCAAATTATATAGCATGCTAACTAAAAAGGTCCTGTTAATAGGGAAAGTTCTGCTTTACAAAAGAATTATATCTTGTACATGTAGAATGCATGAGACAATCAGAAACTCACCATTTTGCAGCTTCTCATTAAATTAATGATTCGGGCAATAATCATGAGAACATTACATGAAAGGTTGATAGGAGTCTTTAAAATAAAGAAAGCACCTACAGTGTTGCCATCTGAACTCAGCAATTGTAGAATCACTATAGGTGAGATAATCAGATAGTACATATCTCCTCATTTGATAAAATATGAAGCACACAGTACAGCCTATGAAGTATTCTTGTCCCCAAGTTAGCCTTAAATTTAATCAAGTCTCTATAGTTCATTTCCAATGTGCAAGAAATATGGAGGATAGAAAAACAGCTTAGACAATACCATTAGGAAACAGACAGACAAATTGAGAATGTGGTACATTCTATATGACAACTCCAGTTTCTTCAACAAATCAATGACATGGAGGAAAGGGGAATTAAATGTAGAATATCAACCAATTATAATGTATGAACCTTGTTTAGATCCTGATTTAAACAAACGAACTGTAAGAAAAACATTTTTGAGCTACTTGGAGAAATTTCAATATGGACCAGGTGTTGGAGAACACCAAAGAATTATTCTTATTGTTAATTTTATTAGATGTAATGATAATGGCATTGTAGCTACATGAAAAATGTCCATCTTCTAAAGAGATGCACACCTAGGTATAAAGGGGTGAAATAACCTGATGGCTGGGGCTTTCTTTAAAATACTTCACATGCACACAAGACAGATGAATGGATGAAGCAAGTATAGCAAAGCCTTCATAATTATTGGGTTTATAGAACAGGTATGTAGGGGTTCACAATACTGTTTATACTTTTGTGTATTTTTAAAATTTATAATAAAGGCCATCTATTGTCTTTCCCCGCGGCGAAAGTGCGGAGCTGCTCCGGCTTGGCCCACGGGGGAGCCCTGAGAGCCGCAGGGAAGTTCCGTGGTGGACTGTCAAACCCTGCCACAATGAATAAACATCAAAGAAAAGACACCAGAAATACAAAAAATCAAGAAAGTACACCACCCAAAGATAATAAATTTCAAGCTCTAGACCCTATAGAACAAGAAGCCCTTGAAATGACTGACAAGGAATTTCGAGTGATAATTCTAAGGAAACGGAATGAGATACAAGAAAACTCAGCTAGACATCATGAGGAAACGAGGAAAAGTATACAGGACCTGAAAGAGGAAATGTACAAGGAAATCAATGCCCTGAAAACAAATGTAGCAGAACTTGCCGAACTGAAGAAGTTATTCAGCGAAATAAAAAACACAACGGAGAGTTTAACCAGCACGCTTGTCGAAGTTGAAGAGAGAACCTCTGAACTTGAAGATGGGCTGTTTGAAATAACACAAGCAGACAAAAAAAAAAGAAAACAATTAAAGGCATTGAAGAAAATCTGAGAGAGATATCAGAAAACCTTAAGTGCTCAAATATCCGAATCATGGGTATTCCAGAAGGGGAGGAAAAAGGAGATTGCATTGAAAACATATTCAACAAAATAGTGGCGGAAAAGTTCCCAGAGATAGGAAAAATCAC
>NW_007726743.1:330473-331209 GCF_000696425.1 Galeopterus variegatus
TATATTCAAAATACTAAAAGCCAGAAATTGTCAACAAGAATACACTACCCTGCAAGGCTATCCTTCCGAAATGAAGGGCAAATAGTATATTTCTCAGACAAACAAAAACTGCGGGAGTTTACTACCACACAACCAACCTTACAAGAAATTCTCAAGGGAGAACTGGGTTTGGTTCCTGAAAAATAACCACCACTCCCATAAAAACCCAAGAAAAATGTAAACCCACTAGTATAATAAAAATGGCATACATGAAGAGAATACAAACAAACAAAAAGGCTATCTACATCCTAAGGAACCAACAAACACAGAAAACAAACAGTAAATCAGAAAGCAAGGAACAAAAGACACCTAAGACAACCAAACAACAATCAATAAAATGCTAGGAATAAATCAACATTTGTCAATAACAACTCTTAATGTAAAAGGCTTAAATTCTCCAATAAAAAGACACAAACTGGCTGACTGGATTAAAAAGGAGGACCCAGGCCGGCTCGTGGCTCACTCGGTAGAGTGCGGTGCTGATAACACCAAGGCCACGGGTTCGGATCCTATATAGGGATGGCCGGTTTGCTCACTGGCTGAGCGTGGTGCTGACAACACCAAGCCAAGGGTTGAGATCCCCTTACCGGTCATCTTTTTGGGAAAAAAAAAAAAAAAAAAAAGGTGGACCCAACTATATGCTGCCTTCAAGAGACCCACCTCACCCATAAAGACTCACATAGACTGGGCCGGCCCG
>NW_007726743.1:333662-344464 GCF_000696425.1 Galeopterus variegatus
GAGAGGGAGGAGGGAGGGGGGGTTCGGTAATGGGCCACAATAATCAACCTCATTGTATATCCACAAAATAAAATTTAAAAAAAAAATTGTACACTTAAAAAAAATAAAATAAAATTTATAATAAAAACTTTATGACATGTAGATGTACAGAGAAGTAGCTATCTCAAGACAAAAATCAGAAGCTGAAAAAATTTACATACATTATGCTGTCATTTAAAAACAAATGTGCAGCTATTTTTAAATAAACTTCTCAGATAAGATGTTCCTATCCACCTACATTAGTTTTCTGTGTGTTTTGAGTGTACCACTGCATATTTATTGCCAAGGAGCTTCTATGTTGTTAAAAAATAAATTACCTGTCGTCAATAATCATTACACTGGAGGGTGGAATCCCCAAAACATCACAGCTCTGCAAAAGTTCTTTCTTACGAATCTCTCCTTGATTGTAGTAATTTCCTGAGGATAACAAACATACAGTGGTAGATTTAACAGTGGAGACCTACCTATTCACTCATTCTCATTCCATCTTGTTCCGTAAAGGATTTTAAACTACCTGAAAAATGTGTATAATAAAAAGTTGAAGAGAATATAAAACCAAGGTTATCATAAGATACTCCTATAATAAGAATATCAGCAGCACAATCTTTAGAATCAGCATTCACAATTCTTCCCCATCTCTGTATCTATCTCTGTGTTCATCTGTCTGTCTGTGTTTTATTCATATGCTAGAGACAGCATGGTACATATAGCCAAGAGCACTGGCTTTGGAGTTATGCAGATTTAGGATCGACCCCACTCAGAACTGGGGTACCTAGGCACACTATTAGTTTGGGCCCCTTTAAATTTTTATTTCTCAAATATCTGTTTAACATTTATTTAAAAATGAGGCTGCTGTTCCTGAGTATTACAGGAAAATGTATAGGCAACATTCAAGTAAACATCCTCTTTTATTTTATTTTATTATTATTATTTTTTTTCCTTTTTGTCTTTTTTCATGTCCGGCAATGGATCGCAATCCTCAGTGTCGCGCCCGCACCGGACCGGGACCGGCAACGGGATCGCAACCCTCGGCGTCGCTCCCACACCTCACTCAGCCAGTGAGCGGAAACCGTTCTGTATGTGGGATCCGAACCCTCGGTGGGAGCGCCACCGCGCTCCCAAGCGGCGCACTGTAGCAGTGCGCCACTGGGCCGGCCCCTAAACATCCTCTTTTAAAAGAATTTAGCAATCAGCTATCCCCAAGCATGCCTCTAGGACATCCCAACCCCATCAGCACCCCAAAAAGCTTATGTATTCTTTATTTTCCCAACACATATATTTCTGAAGAATAGTTCTGGTAATCAGAACTCCTCTGTATCCTTACAAATAATAACATAGTGAAATTTTGGTATTATTCAAACTGTACTCATTGTGAACAACTGTCTAGCTAATGCACCCCTTAATTCAACTCTCCAGCAAATAATTGCATGTGTGATTTGTCCAACTTACCTAACTTTCCTGAGCCAGTTTTTTCACATGCAAAGTAGAAATAATGATTATCTCATAAGGCTTTCTGGAGGGTTATATGAGATAATACATATCAAAGCAGTAGGTCTTTCAGAATTACAATTCATCTTCATCATCCAGACCAAATGTTATTTCCTCTAGGAGGAGGCCTTCTCCTATTTTCCCTGGCATGTGATCATTTTCAGTATTCTATTCATAAATATGAACTTTTCTACATTATCAGATTATTAATTCCTAAACTCCCATTTTTTCCCCCAAGATTACTTGATCTTTGGTAATCAATGAAGAGTCAATGTACACTTATGATGCAATTCCTAACTTCAAATGCTGTGCACATCAGTCTGTGGGAAACTGCTTAGAATTGAGACTAACGTGTTTATAGGGCTAGTTTTATTGCCTTGGGTTTGAATTAAGGAATTTACAAGAGTTTAGGGAGTTGATGTCAGAGACCATTTAAACTATTTTCACTAAGGTGGTGAAAATGTAGGCACTTGAACAGAATACATGTCTGAGATCCTTCAGCAGCTTATAACTGACATACTTTAGAACAGTGTCCAAGTAGGATGGGTGCACTCTGGGACGGGAGGAAAAACGTTAGAACCTCTCCTCTTAATTTGTTTACCTTGTCTCTTTTATAAATATATGTTCTTGTGAATGCTGTATAATGCACACATTAGTGGTCCATAAACTTTTATGAACTATAAATAAAAATACATAATGGGAGTATATGCTCAAAGTTTTTTACCAAAAGGAGAATGTGACCAAAAAAATTTAGAGACTATTATTCTAGAAAACAGAAAATGGGATTAATGTAGATTGCTTTATTAGAACTACATTGTGTGTGTGTGCACGTATAGCACCTGCATAATTGTAAGTCTTCTGATAACTAATACTTCTCAGGCATAACTAGCAATCATAACCACATCTAATAGAAATTAAAGTCACTTGTAAAGACCCAAATTTATACATCATAATGTATAAGGTAGAAATTTCACTTTACTTAAAAAAATTAAATAGGTAATAAATTTGAAAATGTATTAGGAAGAAAAAAAGGTCCAAGTTTCTTCCACAATAAAATGAGGAAGTTTAGGTACTATGTCAGGGTCTATCGAGGATAACAGAAACCATATCAAATATTTACGACAGCAAGAATTTAATGCAAATATTTTGATACATAACTAATGGAGGATCTAAGGTACAAACAGGAAACAGTGAAGTTACCCAGAGATTAGAGACAGCAAGAAGTGACTACCAACCCGTGGTTGGAGATGTAAAGGGAGGAGGGAGTGTTACTATAGCCCAGAGGCCTGGCCTCCCAAAGGAAGCTGAAACCCAGAGAGCTGGACCCCTTTCCATTAGAATGTATCCACAAAACCCAGGTTAAGAAATCATGATTTAAAAATGAAATTAAAAATTTAAAAAGGGCAAAATATTTGAATAGACATCATCCAAAGAAGATATTAAGATGGCCAATAAGCACATGAAAAGATGCTCATCATCATTGGTCAATAGGGAATGCAAATCAAAACTATGATATCACTTCATATCCACTAGGATGGCTATAGTAAAAATATAAACTCACAAATGTTGACAAAGATATGGGGAAACTAGAACCCTAATGCATTGCGGGTGGGAACGTAAAATGATACAACTGCTGTGTAAAACATTTCGGCAATTCTTGAAAAATTTAAACAAAGAATTACCACATGACTAAGCAATTGTATTTACAGGTATATACAGCTGGCCCTCCGTATATGTGGGTTCTGCATCTGTTTTAGTCCGTTTTGTTTTGCTATAATAGAATTACCTGAGACTGGGTAATTTATAAAGAAGAGACATTTATTTGGCTTACAATTCTGGGACAGCTGCATCTGGCATGGGCCTCAGGCTGCTTCTACTCCTGGAGGAAAAGGGGTAGGCAGCTGGCAGGTACAAGCAGATCACATAGCAAGAGAGGGAGAGAGAGAGAGAGAGAGAGAGAGGGAGAGAGGGAGAGAGAAGGTGCCAGGGTTCTTTAAACAATCAGCTCTCGCAGGAACCAATAGAGAAATCACTGGCTAGCCCTCCTCCCCCAGGGAGAGCATTAATCCATTCATGAGGGATCCGCCCCCATGACTCAATCAGTTTCCAACACTGCCACATTGGAGATCAAATTTCCACATGAGTTTTGGAGGGGACAACACATCCAAACTCCATCAGCATCCATGGAGTCAACCAACTGTGGGTCAAAATTATTTGAAAAAAAAAAATTGGGTCTGTATTGAACATATACAGACTTTTTCTTGTCATTATTTCCTGAACAATACAGTATGACAACTATTTACATAGCATTCACATTGTATTAGGGATTATAAATAATCTAGAGATGATTTAAAGCATATGGGAGGATGTGCATAGGTTATATGCAAATACTACACCATTTTATAGCAGGAACTTAAGCATCTGTGAATTTTAGTATCTGTGGAAGGTCCTGGAACCAATCCCTCATGAATACCGAGGGATGACTATACTCAAAAGAACTGAAAACGAGTACTAACAGATACTTCTACATCAACCTTCATAGGAGCATTATTTAAAATAGTAAGAAGTGGAAACAACCCAAGTGTTCATCAATAGATGAATGAATAAATGAAATGTGGTATATACATACAATGAAATTTTTCAGCCATACAAAGGAATGACAGCATCTGCATATTCTTGGTGGCCTAAAGACAGGGGAGCAGGAGGTAAAGCTTGTGCACAAATAAGGAGAGCTCCATACAGACAGGACCTTCAAAAGGCACTTCCTTCAATGGATACACCCTAGACAGAGAGGGAGGGGCTACATTTCTCTCTCAGACTTGATTTTAGTAGAAGGAAAAATAAGAAAAATGTCACCCCCTAAAATTAACTATACAGTTAGCTTCACTTGCTGTGACAGACTGTATTTTCCAAAAATAGCTATAGCTATAGCAATATTTCTAGTACCACATGAACTTCTAGAATCCCTACACTCCCCATCAGGAGGTGGAATCTACTTCTCTCCTTGAAAATTCATTTGACTTACGACTGCCTCAACAAGGAGAATGCACGATTTCAAAGGCTAGGTCATGAAAGACATACAGCTACCTCTAGCACAGGCCCTCTCTCAGGAACCCAGCCACGGAGTTGTGAGGAATCCCAAGCCACATGGATATACTACATGTGGATGTTCTGGCTGATATCTCTAGTTAAGTCCCCAGCTTGTAAGCCAGACTTGTAAGTGAATGAGCCTTCAGGTGATTCCAGTCCCCAGTCTTTGGGTCCTCCAGCTGAGGTAGTAAACATCGTGGAACAGAGACTGTACTCTGTCTGAAACAATGAGAAAGTATTTAAGTTTAAACCACTAATTTTTGAGATAATTTGTTATGTGGCATTAAACAACTAATACTTTTGGATTTGGACCCTGAATTTACACTACCTCTGTGGCCTGAAAAATCTCAATGTAATATTTTAGAGTGATCTGAAATAGGTAGTGCTGGCTGAAGCAAAAGTAAATCATCTTTCAGGAAAGAACAAATTTATGGTTACTAAAGGTGAGGGGGAAGGGAACGGGGGTGGAGAAAGACTGGGCAAGACACATAGAGAATAATTATGATTTGTAATAATGAACATGCTAATAATATTGATTTGAAAAAAATAATTTAAAAAACCAAACAAATAAAAAAAGTAAATCATCAAAACATTACCACAAATATAGCTCTAAGAAACACATGCTTACATTTAAAAAAAAAAAAATCACAAAATACACATGGAAACAAGTCACCCAAAATGAGTTACCAGAACAAAGAGCAGAATCAGATACACAGACTGAAGAAATTAGAATTATTAGGAGCAGATATGTGTTTAATATATTTAAAGAAATAAAAGAGGGCATCAAAATATGAGAAAGCAACAGAGACTATATACTGCAAAAGGAATCTCTAGATATGAAAAACAGATTAAAGTACAAAATTACATAATCATCATCTCAATACTTATTTATGTAAGATCTTATTATAAAATACTTATGTAAGACCTTATTAAAAATGCTTATTTAAGACCTTATCATAAAACTGTTAAACATTAAAGAAGAGCAGTATAGATGAGGAGACATACCATAAAATGTATAAATAAAATATAGATAAAATATATAAATAAAATATAGACAAAATGTATAAAAGTATAAATAAAATACAGATGAGGAGACATACCATAAAATGATGGAAAGACTTTATATTGTAAATATGTCAATTCTCCTTATATTGATCAGATCAGTATAGTCAGTGAAATATCAATAAAAATGCCAGCAAGATTTTTTCTCAAACATGACCAAGCTAACTCTAAAATATATGTGGAAGAAGAAAAGGTCAAAAACAACAAACATACTCTGAAGAACGATCACAGGGCTGGTCATACCAGATAATAAGCTGCAGTAATTAAGATAGGGATGTCAAACTGACTAAAGAGGTAGTACACAGACCAGAAATACATGGAAATCGGATGAAAGTCTAGAGGGGAAAGGATGGACCAAATTGGTTTTCCTGACATCAATATTTCCTCCCAAACCATTCTCCATACGGCCACTAGAATGAGCTTTTGAAAACACAGAACTCATTATGGTACTTCTCCACCAAATGTATTCAATGACATCCTACTAGCTAGGATATGTGTACTGTATATTAACAGGTATTTCAATGGTTACATGAATTGGAGAAATGCTGAATTAAATGAAGTTAAATAGGGGCTGGCTGGTTAGCTCAGTTTGTTACAGCATAGTGTTATAACACCATGGTCCAGGGTTCGAATCCCCCCATACCAGCTGCCACTAAAAATAAACAAATAAATAAAGTTAATTAGGACTTTTCACAGCAAGACTTCTCAAGATGTTTATAGTCTCATAAGGACTGTGAACCTCTAAATGAGGGGATAGCACATCTGGCTAAGTTCCCCAAACTTGTCAGGCCAAGGCATTCTTTTTTTTTTTTAATAGCAGCTTGATGAACTAGTTTCTTGGAATGTACACTGTGATTCAATATAAATATTTCATCAGGTGACATGGCATACAAGGCAATGTGAGAGGTAGATGGATATAATGATTTAGAACAAAGAAGAGCCACAGGACTCTGGCTTCTTTACATTGTAGCTGGTCACTGTGGTTGTTACTTAAACTCTTTGTGATTCAGTTTCCATATCTGTAAAATAGGAATAACAATAGTACCTACCAGGTAGGGTTGCTGACAGGATTAAATGAGCCACCAATAACAAAAAATCATTTTTTCTTTCTGTTCTCTTCCCCTTAAATTGAATTATTCATTCGTTCCAAGAGCAAGACTTAGAATGACTTCCCAAGCTTCCTGTGTCTACTCCTATTTTTATTTTTTTGCTTTTTTTGGTGGCTGGCAGTAGGGGGATCTGAACCTGTGAACTTGGTGTTATAAGGCTGTCCTCTCTCTCCAACCTACGCCTGTACTTAAAGCACAGCTCAAAGAAAACCTATCCAGAGAAGCTCTTTTTTTTTTTTTTTACTTAATTTTTTTTACTTTTTGGCATCTGGACAATATGGGGATCTGAACGCTTGACCTTGGTATTACAACACCACTTTCTAACCAACTGAGCTAACTGGCTAGCCCCTTTAACCTAAACCTTTGAAAAGAAATTTAATGCTTTTCTCCATTTTGTGTCCATAGTACAGTACTTTCTCCATCACACCATTCTAGATTTCATTATATTGTATCACAAATTATTAGCTTTTCATGTTAGAACGTCAGGAGAAAGTAGGGAGAGTGAGGAATGTTTAATCCATACATTTTTGAATGAGTTAAGAATTTTAAAAGTAATTTTAAAAAGAACAAGAGAGAACAATTTAAAATGTCATGTTGAATTCAGAGGAAATGATGAAAGAAAATAAAGATATTGACTATTCATAGCAAATGGCATGGAAAAAAAAATTGACTGCCAAGTGCATGCTTTATATATTTTATTTGAAAAAATTTTGATTTCTGGTCCCAAATTTTTATGAACCTATTGAAAACAAGGAGAAATTTATTAAAGAACACACTGCACCTATAATATTTTGCAAATAAAATCCAGGCTTCTCTTGCAGATCTTGAAACAAACTTGCTTATAATTTGACTCTCATAGTTGTAGTATAAAATATAATTAAAAGCAAAGAAAAAAAACTGGGGCAATTACTTGCAACTAATATCCTTTCTTCAAAATTAAAAAAAATTTTATTTAAAATTTTTTTTGGCGGCTGGGTAATGGGATCCGAACCCCTGACCTTGGTGTTACCAACACCATGCTCTACCAAGAGAGCTAATTGGCCAGCCCTAGCAGTTAATTCTAACAGAGCACAAAGTGGGAAGAAAAGTGCTTAGACCCAAATTCTTTTTTTTTTTCCTTTTTGTCTTTTTTCGTGACCGGCAACGGATCGCAACCCTCAGTGTCGCGCCCGTACCGGACCGGGACCGGCCACGGGATCCGTACCGGACCAGGACCGGCCACGGGATCACAGCCCTCGGTGTTGCTCCCGCCCCTTGCTCAGCCAGTGAGCGGCCGGTCTGTATGTGGGATCTGAACCCTCGGCGGGAGCGCCACCGCACTTCCCAAGAGGTGCACTATAGCAGTGCGCCACCGGGCCGGCCCCCAAATTCTTAATAAACATGAGAGATGGTTTAATCTTTCTGGTAATGAAAGATTTTTGAGGGAAAAAATTAAGCAAATCAAGAAATTTATAAAAAAAACTAATCATTGCTAATCTATTAAGACAGATATCCTCATTACCGCCAGTAAGAATGTAAATTGGTATAATGTTTTTAGAAATGTGATTTGCATGCAAAGCCTTAAAACAGCCAGTTTTAGATGTCAATCCTAATGACATTACACGGAATCATAAAGATGTTCAATGCTATTTGTAATAGAGATAAACTGGGGGGAAAAGCCCCAAGTATACACACAATAAAGGATGACTAAATTAAGGTTTATATCGATGAAAGCAATTAAAAGGCAATATATATAGATCTCATTAACATGGGGAAATGTTTTAATTATAAGTTTCATGAGGGCACTATCTTTATCTAGCTCGATTTTACTGTTGTATCCCTTGGGCAAAGAATAAGGCCTAGCACATAAATATTTGTTAAATAAATGGAAAAGTTAAAGTTAAAAGGATATAAAATTGTATAAAATGTGATTTCTGTGAAAAGTCTGTATAGAAAAAGAACGGGACCCACACACAAATGGGAAAGAGGTCACGGGCAATTTTAAAAATCAGCTTTATTGAAGTATAATTTGACATACCATATAAAATTCACCCACTGTATGTGTACAGTTCAATTACTTCATTTATACAGTTTTGCAATTATCACCATAATCAAGTATCACGGTCAATTTTTGTTTTCTCATTTGATCTTCTCTGGACCGTAACATAAAACCTATTCTTTAAAAGGCTCCTTCATTGAAAGTTAGATGGAGCCGAACTATAAAATTACCTACAAAATTACTTTCTATCTAGTCATCTGAGTCTACTTCAATTTGACACAGGCATCTTTCTAGCACGAAATAGGTTTTAAAAGCAGCAGGAAGGTCCTTTCCTATCATTTATAAATGAAACTTTAAGGGCTGAGCAGGCATGATACAGCATAGATTCTGTTTGGTGTAAATAGGATCATTATTCTTGAACCTTCTGCAACTGAAAAGGTTCCACAGAACAAGGAGTACAGTTGCAGTTCCCAAAGGAAATGCAGGTACTGGATGGAACCAAATGCGAGCTATTGCTTTTCTGCTCCTAAACCCTGCCCGCAGAGAGTGGAGTACGCAAGCTGCAGACGTCCCCCAACCCACCTGGGAAAGCCGGCAGCTCCTGTCCCCAGCCTGTGAGGGGTCCAGAAAAAGGACCTTCGGTGCACTCACTTAGCTTCCCTTCGGGAAGAAGTCGACTGAGACCGGTTAGCACCTAATCCCCTCTATAACCCCAGCTTCCAGCGCCCCGCCTACGGCCTCCTACCTGTAGAGAAGCACAGCAGAGAAACCTGGTGCCTCAGGCGGGCCAAGCCAAGCACTGTGGGAGCAAAAAACATGGCTTCATCGTCGGGGTGCGCGACCACCAGGAGACTCCGGCTTCCGGCTCCCAGCAGGTCTGCGTGCTCCCGACTCTTCACTCGTTCTGAGGAGTCCCAAACCCAGAAGAAGCCCGACGCCAGGACCACCGCTGCCACACACAGGAGACCCACCACCTCCATGCTGGGTAAGTGGCATTGCGCCTGCGCAGTAGGGAATGCTGCCTACGACTCTGATTCCGGCGGGAAAACTGCACCAGCTGCAATTGCGTTCCGGCTTTAAGTCCGCCCCACCGACCAGCTCGTGTGCCTTGAGGCTTTCAAAGTAGGATTTCTCTTGCGCTTTAACAGGAAGCTTCCCAACACTTCTTTACCACGCTTTCTCCACTGTTTGCAGCATTTACGGTCTTGTGGTTGCTCAGTTTCAGTACAATGGGTTTAAAGGGAAGTGTTTTAAAATAAACTCCCACATCTTGTAGAAGTTCCCTTTCAACTCGTTTTCTAATTCATTTATTAAAACCTGGGAATTTGGGGCCGGTCCATGGTTCACTCGGGAGAGTGTGGTGCTGATAACACCAAGGCCACGGGTTCGGATCCCATATAGGGATGGCCGGTTTGCTCACTTGGGAGAGCGTTGTGCTGACAACACCAAGTCAAGGGTTGAGATCCCCTTACCCGTCATCTTAAAAAAAAAAAAAAAAAACCTGTGAATTTTTCCCAATTATATGGTTACTGGAAGAAAATTTTCCAAAATAGCCGGGTACACCACTTTGTTTTTCCTTCTCAGTTTAGGGATATGGAGTGGTGGGTTTTCTAAAGGAAAAGCATGAGGTTACGAGGTGTCATTTCACCAGAAGAGTAAGGCTGCGCGTGCACTTAGCAGTCTCGAGGGCCACGGGCTCTTCATGCGAGTTCCTTTAGGTTAAGGAGCGACATCAGGGGCCAGTCGGCCTCGCCCGGCATTTCAGTGAGGTCTCGCTAAATTACAGCCGCAGCCTTGGAAAGTATCTCGGGTCGGTCGACGCGTAACCCGTCCAGCTCCCAGCCGCGTGGGGACCTGCCTTCCCTCCCCGGAGCCCGGGCCCAGGAGGCGGCCGCTGTCCCGCCGCGCCGCGAAGGGGTAGCAGGCAGGGCCCGAGCGTGCGCGGTGAGTGCCCCGGCCCGGTACGCGATGGCAGCCGCGCTGGGTGGCTACCTGGCGCAGCGCCGCCCGAGCCGGTCTCCGTGTGACGCGACTGC
>NW_007726743.1:345464-395951 GCF_000696425.1 Galeopterus variegatus
GGACTTCTTAGCTGGGTGAGTGGAGGCTTATGGAGTTTGGAGGAAGAATGGGCTGCGGCCGGGCGGGCGGCCCCGAGGTGTCCTGTGGGCAGGGGGCGTGCGGAGCCGGCCCGGCCGGCCGAGGCTGGGGGCCGGCGCAGGTGGCGGGCCCGAGCTCACTCCGACGCGGAGTTGGTGGCTGTCGTGGGTTAGGAAGGTGACAGCGATGGACAAGTGCGTGAGGAGCAAACTAGTTCACCTTCCTGACCATAACACTTCAGGGCGTAATGGCGAAGGGTGGGTGATGGTGGAGATGGCAGAGATCGGAACCCCATACCTTCCGCCGTCTGTTATTGGTGTTTTCATGTGCCAGGTCAGTGAGTCCACCTCTTTTTGGTGAGGAACTACAATTGAGAAATAAGCCTGAATGAAGAGGAGACTGAATTCTGCGAGTTAATTGGATTAGGAATGGTCGTGTATTAAAGGAATGGATGGAAATAAGTAATATTTATTAGAAGTATTTGTTCGGGACGTGTCAGTTTTCTTTCCATGGTATGCATGCCAGGGTGCCTCTTCAACAGTTAACCTTGGAGAGTGGTGATATGGGATTAGTATATTTACCCGAATCAGATTTGCTTCTCTGATTATATCCTAATTATGTTGAAATTTACGTTCCTTGTGTGCACTCCGTTGAGGCAGTGGTTGGTGTGGGGCTGAACATGGCAGTGTGCAAAGAGCAACAGGCCCGGGATTTTAAAATGCTACAAAGGTTCATTCATTCGTTCAACATATTTTGATCAGTAGTTCCTGTTGCTGGATCACACGTCATTGTCTTGTGGACAACTGAAGAGTTGATGGCATTATTTAATTTTAAGTAGTTTTTTGAAAGTGTTTGATATACCTTTTCATAAAGGCATTTATTGGATGAGCCGACTTGGACTTGCCTGGACTTAGGAGCAGACCAGTTTTAGAATGTTATTTAGACGTGTAAAAATTACAGAAGAAATAACCACAAGCTACTGGAGAGAGATATCTTGTATCTTATTTTTTCATTCTGTTAAAATCCGGTGGAAGTTTATTTATTTTAATGTTTACAGTACCCAGTTTCTTTGCTTGCTTTAAGCACACCTGTTAATGGAAATTAAGGTAAATATATATATCTATATAGATATATATAAAATACACACACGAGGAAGTGATTATTTGCAATACCCAAATACTCTTTACTTTTACAAAAGACTTGCCATATGTTGAAGTACTCCCCCAGAGAAAAGAAAATATACATAGAGTCCTGATTCTTCCTGTAACTAACTACAGTCTGTGACATTTTGGAGCATGATCAACCTTTCTGTGCTTCAGTTTTCTCATCTGTAATATTAGGAAAACATCTCTCCTAGGGTTGGCTGTTGTGAGCTTAAAGGGAGTTAATAGTTATGAAATTGCTTTAAACAGATTGAAAGGGTTATGTTTCTGTGGAGTAGTAACAGCTCCCTCTGTGTTCCTGTAATGCCTTGTCTGTACATCTCTCATGACGCTTACACTTTCTACCTTGTATTGTAGGTATTTAAGTACCTGTTTTATCTCCTTTTGAGAGCAGGATAGGCCCTTCTCTGATTTTATCTTTACGTTTAAGGTACCAGGTTGGGGAGAGTGAGTGTGTGTATGATATTGACACTGAAATTTTTTGTTGAATGAATAAATATAGGATTCTAATTAGAAAAATCTATTCACATTACAACTTATCAAAGTACACCTGTTATCTGCTGTGACATATCTCAATAGCTGTGATTCTCTCCATGGCCTCTAGAGGAATATATATTTTTAACTGGATGTATTGTTGGATTTAAAAAATACAGTGAAAGTTACTTGTTTGGCCTGTCCTCTTAATTTTTTAAAAAGCCATGAAATGCTGGAAATTATCTTATGTTTCTTTGAATTTGAGTAAAAGTTTGTCTCAAGGTTCAGCAAGTTTGGATTAGTCAAGTTTTGGGGTTTTTTTTGGCAGCTGGCCAGTGCTGGGATCTGAACCCTTGACCTCGGTGTTAGAACACTTCCCTGTAACGAACTGAGCTAATTAATAATAAAGTTTTTAAAAGCATTTAAAAAAAATTTTTTTTATGAAGTGCTAAGATTTTTTCCTGCCATTGCTATCTGCTGTAGAAAGGAAAGGCCTTTGGATAGATCAGGGATATATGCAAGTGAATGTCAGGCTATTTTTTACGCAGTTTTTTGTGTGTTTGTTTTTATTGTTCAGTTTTAATTGCATTTAGTGATCTGTCTTAGTAATAATTTCAAATTCTCATTGATGACTGGGAGTTATAGAACTCCCACATCCTTAGGTACTTCTATTCTTCAGATATCGTATTTTACTGGAATATGATATAAAGCAAGTAGTAAAGGTTGATCAAGATTTATCATGTACAGCCTTATTTGTAGATTAGAGATTCATGTATATTCATCCACTTGTTCAGCCAATGTGAGGTGCCTTTTATGATCAGGGCACATTACTAAACACTATAAAGCTGAAAATCATAGTCAAGAAGGTCAACTACTGTATATGCACAAATAACACAGTCCTTTTCAGGTTTGAGGATACAAAAAGTACATTTAGATGGTTAAGAAAATTTTTGTTTCTTTTTTTATTAGGACTTCTTAGGAATATTAGGAGTATTGAAAAACTAGGAAATACTATAATGTAACAACGACTGTAGAGTATCTGTTTTTTTATTTTGGTATTCTTGTGGTGTTTTTCCTTGAACATTTATACTGTTCTTCTACCATATTTTTACCCCAGGAGCTGTGTGGTCAAAATATAACTTGGATAGTCTTCACATACAGCCTATTCCACCCTCCTGCCCCTTTTGCATTTAAAAGTCTGAGACTACAAAACACCGAGTATTCCTGTGGAGTTCTTCAGACAGTTTGCTTTTTCCATGTGTGATGCTGTTACTTTTATTTAGCAGTGATCTCAAAAACAAATTAAATTGGTTAAAATAAAATGCTACTAATTTATGGAATTATAGAATGTAGAGTCACATAGATTATCTAATTTTACTTATTTTACTTTGAATAAACTAAGGGTCACAAATGAAGTGATTGGCCTAAATTGTTACAGTTGGGCAGTAGCAGAATCCGAGTCTTTTGACGTATAGTATACTGCTCATTCCGTTATACCATATCATCCATGGGATAATTCTATGTGATCATTGACAGTTATAACAAAAATTGGAGTGGATGGGAAGTGAGAGATCACTTTGGATATTCAGCATAGGTGTTGAATTTAAGATACTTGTTAACAATAAATTTCTGCAATGAAAATATGGTTTGAAAAAAATCAGTATTGATCTATAGCAGTGACATGGTGATCATCAGGAATTATTTAATTAGTTTAGTTTTTAATGTGCTCTAATGAATATCTTCCTAAAACTGTCCTTGAGGTTATCTGGACCTACTGACACTTCATGGGATTTAAGTATTACAGTGATGGAAATTTTATTATGCCAGTGGCTAGGTATCTCTGCGACCCAAACAAATAAGTTAAATTATTTTATAAATTAAATTTATTTTATAAATTAGCTGTTGCTTGCTTCACTTACTCTGGCTTCTGGAATTTTTTCTATTAAAGTATGATGGACTTCAATTGTTTATGTAAAAGCTTAGATAAATAGCATGGACATGAACTGTATTCTTAATGCCACATAAAAAAACTTATTTGTAATATTAGTTTTCTATAGGTATTTATGCCATAAAATTCATTTTAAAGGAAAAGGCATATTATTCTCTTTAAACTGATAATCTTCATATAAATACTGAAGCATGACATATTTCTTTATCCTATTTGGGCTATTAAATAATATGTGTATTTTGTGTTGCATTAAGAAGAGTTGTTTTTTCTCATATTATGTATGGTCTTTTCTGGAATGCTCTTTTCTTACCTTACTCTTCCAAACTCTACTGCATCTGAATTCTGCCTGTTTTTTTAGGTTTGATTATATATTTCTTCTTCCAAGAAATCTCCCTCCTATTCCGTCTTCCCCAGGATGTATATATTTTGTTCTGAAAATTCTTGATGTTCTTACTTACCTGTGCCTCTGTTATAACACTATACTTATTTTTTTTTTTTTCTTTTTGTCTTTTTTTGTGACCGGCAACAGATCGCAACCCTCAGTGTCGCGCCCGTACCGGACCGGGACCGACAACGGGATCGCAACCCTCGGCGTTGCTCCCACCCCTTGCTCAGCCAGTGAGCTGCTGGTCTGCATGTGGGATCCGAACCCTTGGCGGCGCACTGTAGCAGTGCGCCACCGGGCCGGCCCTAACACTATACTTATTTATGTCTATATCCATTTAGTCTCCACTAGCCCATAAGCCTGGTGTGTGCATGTCTGTATCTGAGTTATTTTAACATTCTTTTCCTCTCTCCACTCCCAGAATAGTACCCTGCACCCAGGAGTGGTAGATATCTGTGTAATAGATATTTGTTGAATGTGTATAAAAGAGCCCAGCAACTAGAGTTAGTGCTGTAGCTGTAGAAGATGTCTGATATACATGCAGCAACTTGATGCTGAATAGTTTTGGAAATTGAAAAACAGGTAGAAATTTCACCACCGGTCTATAATCAGTGAATTATCAAAGCATTTAAAAAAAAATCTCTGCCACGGGTTCGGATCCTATATAGGGATGGCCGGTTCGCTCACTGGTTGAGCATGGTGCTGACAACACCAAGCCAAGGGTTAAGATCCCCTTACCGGTCATCTTTTAAAAAAAAAAAAATAAATAAAATCTCTACCTGTTTACTGGGATTTTTGAGAGGATGAAAAAGTAAACATGGGATTGGTTCATCCAAGACCGCATTTATAGTTTTAGACATATTAGAATGCAAGAATGTTTTAATTTATATATGCAGTGAATTTTTTTTTTTTTTTTGTCTTTTTCCGTGTCCGGCAACGGATCGCAACCCTCAGTGTTGCCCCCGTACCGGACCGGGGACCGGCAACGGGATCGCAACCCTCGGCGTTGCTCCCGCGCCTCGCTCAGCCAGTGAGCGGGATCCGGTCTGTATGTGGGATCCGAACCCTCGGGCGGGAGCGCCGCCGCGCTTCCCAAGCGGCGCACTATCCAGTGCGCCACTGGGCCGGCCCTATGCAGTGAGTTTTGAAGTAGTTTAAGTTCTAGTAAAAAATTGTGAATTAGAAATGTGGAATATTTGGTTGATAGAAATATAATAGAACTTGGGAATCCCTTTAAAAGAATAGTACTGACGAGTTCTATGTCAAAAATTAAATCCTTAAATAGATTAGTTAGGAGCAAAGGAAAAGAAAAGTCAAGATTACCAAATTATTTTGATTTTTTCCCCCCACAGTGTCTACTGGAGGAATAATATTTGGGCCATTTTGCTATTTTTTTCTTTGTTATACACAAATAAACTGATATCAAATCAGAATATATTGAGGTTACATTTTTGTAGGAAAATTTGACTCTTAGATTTGTTGTGAGGGTCATCATATGGTTGCCCCTTCCTCCCAGACTCTCTTTGCCGTCATATACAGTTCAGATTCAGAGTAATCTGCTTTGGGCAGTTCATTTCTCTTGGCAATAGCATATAGATTTATATAATTTTTGAAAATGTTTGTTTTAAGTAGCAATTATCATGTGCTTGAACTCCTTCTCAAAGATGTCTAACTTTGCAGTACTTTTGATTAAATTCTTTTAATTCATTTTTAAATTATAATAACTTTTATGTATTTGGAATGAGACCAAAACTGTGCTTTCTAGGAGATATAGCCTAAAATATGCACAGTGTAAATATATCAGATGTAGGAGTATACACGATCTGTGTGTGGTGGAGAAGGGAGGAAGAAGTTACTTTATATTCACATAAAACCATTTTAATTCATAAAGGGGGATGCATTATTTTAAAAGCTTGTCTTTCATTTATTGTAAGTAATATATACATTGTTTTATGGAAGTACGATATAGAAATATGTAAACAAATTGAAAGTGCTGCCTCCAATCTGCCAAGGGTTGCATATCCTCTCAGATTTTTTTTCTGTGTGTGTGTATTTTCTGTATTATGGAGTCATAATATACTGTTCGTTTTTATACTACTGTTTCAAGTTTGTATATTTAGAAAGTATCATTAATACTTTTGACTGTATGTATACCTTTTTGTGTTTTTAAAATGAAGTCCCCAGACTTTGATTTACTACTTTTTTAGTTTCTCTTTTCTTTCTCCTTTTTTTAAATTCTAATTTTTTGATCCATCTGGAATTTATTTTTGGTATTAGAAGTGAAGTAGAGGTCCGGCCCCGCGGCTCACTCGGGAGAGTGCGGCGCTGGGAGCACCGAGGCCGTGGGTTCGGATCCTATATAGGGATGGCTGGTGTGCTCACGGCTAAGCATGGTGCGGACCACAACGTGCCGAGGGTTGCGATCCCCTTACCGGCCAAAAATAAAAGAAGTGAAGTAGAAATATATTTGGGGGGATGTAATTGTGCATGTTTTCCTCCTAAATAGCTAGTTGTGTCAGCACCATTTAGTAAATAATCTATCCTTTCCCCAACTGATTAGAATTGCAACTTTTATCATTTACTAAATGTGTTTGGGACTGTTTCTGATCTGTCTTAGTATTTTCTCTTGATCTCTCCTTGCCTGTTACCATACCCTATAAATTACTGCTATTTAAAATTACTGGCTGGTTAGCTCAGTTGGTTGGAGCACCGTGTTATAACACCACACCAAGGTCAAGGGTTAGGATCCCTATACTGGCCAGCCATGCTCCCCGCCCTCTCCAAAAAAGACAGGATAGTTTTAGTACTGGTTAGGTTAGTCACCTGTTTACTACTATGTCTTTTTCAGACTTTGACAATTCTGGTCCATGTATTCTTCCGGGTGAACTTTAGAATCATTTTATGAAGTTCAAAAAGAAATCTTGTTTAGGGTTTTATTGAAAATACTGAATATTGATTTAGAGTACTGAAATTATAGGTTAATTTTGGAAAAATTGACATCTTCATATATTTCCTGTCCAGACAGATTTTTGTGTCCCTCAGTAGACTTTCAAATAAGTCTTGTACATTTCTTGTTTATTTTTTTTATTCAACAAACATGATAGGGAATCAAACAGGGAATTTATATTCTAGTGTGAAAAGATAGAATTTAGATTCTAGTGTGAATTGAATAGGATAAAGTAATCCATTTCAGATTATGACAAATTTATAAACGAACACAAAAGGTATGTGACTGAGAGTAACTGGTGGGTGGTCAGAAGGGCTCTTCTGAAGAGATGACATTTGAACTGACACCTGAAGTTTGAGTAGGAGCCAGCCACATGAATGAGCCAGGCAGCGAGTAGAGGACAAAGGCCGGAGGCAGGCTTGGCTGCATGGTGGAGAAACTGAAAGGAAGCTCATGTTGTCTGGGCCTAGTGAGCAGTCGAGTAGGCAGGCCAAATCAAGTAGGGCCTTGGGGGTCATTGTAAGTACTTTGGATTTTACTTGTAGTGCATAAGAAGCCCTTGGGGAGTCTTAAGGAGTGACATGTTCTAGTTTGTTTTAAAAAGAACACACAGCTTTTTTTCTTTTTTTTTTTTTTTAAGAAGACTAGTAAGGGGATCTTAACCCTTGATTTGGTGTTGTCAGCAGCACCATGCTCTCCTGAGTGAGCCAACTGGCCATCCCTATATAGGGATCCAAACCCGTGGCCTTGGTGTTATCAGCACCACACTCTCCCAAGTGAGCCACAGGCAGGCCTGAACACTCAGCTTTTTGAGTGGAGAAAGTATTGAAGTGGGAAGTCCAATTAGAAGTTTTTTGCAGCAAGAGATAAGGATGGTGGTAGTCAGATGGAGAGGCCTGGGAGCCTTCAGGGTATATGTGGAAGGAAAAGCCAACAGGACTGGCTCTTGGAATGGGCATTATTGAGATCTAAGCATTGTTAGCTACTGCGTAGGCCCCATGGGGAGCAGAACAGAGATGTCTCTGCTCTCACAGGTGTCTGATGGTTTTATTGTCCCTCCCCCATGAAACTCAATAAACTTTATTTAAAGTCAAATTCTTTTTTCCTACTTGATTTTGGTTTATTCCGTAGAAATAGAGTCTGTTCATCAACGTTGTTTTATTTTGCTTAAAGAGAACAAGATCTTTAAGATATTTGTGTGACTTAAAAAGAATTATTTGGGAGGCTGTCCCGTTAGCTCAGTTGGTTAGAGTTAGGTGCGACCAACGTCAAGGGTTCGGATCCCTGTACTGACTAGCCTCCAAAACAAACAACAAACAAAAAGAATTAGCTTGGGGAAGTTACTTAGCCTCTCTAAAGCCTTAATTAGAGATAATAGTGGAACAAGACTTTGAGGTGAGCTCATGCACGCAAAGTCTTAATATATTGCCTAGTACATGACAAGAGCTCAATAAATGGTAACTCTTTGTTAAGCTCCTTAGATATTGTCACATCTGTTAATTCAGGCCAAGCATCTAAAGTTAACATTTTTCTGATCTCAATACACTTTTCTTTTTTGTGTTAATCAGGGAAAGAATTGGCAAGTAGTCATCCATTTTGGCTTTGAAATATATTTGTTCTCATAGTGGAATGAGTGAGTATGGCTCAGTTCAGAGAATTTGTTCAATATAGCGCAAGTATGCCGCAACGTCTCAGTTGGGTTATCTTGTACCGCTGTCTTGGGAAACTTTCTCTTTCTCATGTTATAGAGAGGTAAGGAGCATCTTTTTTTTTTTTTTTTTAATTCAGGAATTATTTATTGACTGCATATACCCATAGTCATCAAATAATTATGTACTTATTTAAGTTTTTCTTTTAATATCATTTTATTTGGGGTAGGATAGTTTAACTCAAAAGACCTTTTTCTTTAGCTCTCATTTTCTTTCTTTCTTTCTTTCTTTCTTTTTTTTTTAAAGATGACCGGTAAGGGGATCTTAACCCTTGACTTGGTGTTGTCAGCACTACGCTCACCCAGTGAGCAAACCGGCCATCCCTATATGGGATCCGAACCCGTGGCCTTGGTGTTATCAGCACCACACTCTCCCGAGTGAGCCACAGACCGGCCCTTTAGCTCTCATTTTCTAAGTAAGATGTCGTAATGTCAAAAGAGGCTACAAATAAAATACCTGTTAATAGCATATCCCCAAAAGTAGCTCCTTTTTTATGTTTTTCCTAAAGAAAAGAATAGTTTATTTTACAGAAGAAAATTCGTTGCAGTATGTCACAACTCTGATCTTGCACAAATTACAGAATTCACTCAGAAGATTTCTAGTCTTTCTCCTCTTCTGGAGGCTGGGCTCTGAATTAGGCTCAGGTGGTCAGCTTTCTTTAAGTCATCACCAGGCTGGAGGGTTTTAGGTGGTTGGGATGTTGGGGGTGAGGGGTGGGGGGTCCTTCTTAGCCTCTCCTTGCCTAACATGCTTTTGGAGAGTTGGACTAGAGCTGGGCTGCTTTGTGGGAATCAGGGTGACCTAATTCACCTTAGTTTAGTAGCTAATATTTTAGCATCTGCATGTCATAGAGGCCATTCCCCTATCCCATACTTTTGTATCAAAGGGTTTTATTTGATCACTTAAAAATTGAATTGCACATTTAGAAGGATTATTTTTTTGTTTTGGTAAAATGTGGTCTTCATATCTGTTGTGACCCTTTGTGGATACGTTCTTGCTCATCTGAAGAGGCATCTACAGTCTTGCCACGGTGAAGTATATTTTTAGCTTTTTTCCAAGATAGCTTATGCCACCTTGAAAACCTATCCAAGTACATTTTGTTATGCAAAGATTGTAGGCCAGAAGCCAGGAGTTCCTGGTGAGAGGAGGATTCACTTTTTTTGGAGGACTGTATTTGAAACTTTGTTGTTGCAAGATAAATTTCCTGTTGATTAAAGTATGTGTTTATGTTTATTTAACATGGGAAGATTCAGAAGGAACTTAAATAGAACAATTTCATTTTGCTATATTTTACTGCCTGTTTGCAGGGTATAGGAAGATAGCTCTGGGTTTACTTGTAGAATTCAGACATAATGTGCTCTTGTCTCTTAAAACAATGACATATAGTTTCAGCATAGTCTTCTCATCTTAAAACATGAGTATATATGTTGATGTTTATGATATGAGGTAGTTGATCATAAAATCTTAACCAGTTTTCTTAACTAATTCACAGAATTTTTATATTTCATGAGTCAAGCATGTAACTAACCCTGAGTTAATGAGTTTTGGTGCTAAGAACTGAATTTATAGTTTGACACTGCCACTTAAGGCAGTCCTTTCCCCTTCAACCTTAACTTTAAACTGGATTCTTTTATTTCAATTGGTTTCAAACTGTAAAATGTTTGGTGGAGATATTTTGGTAAGCCAGGACTGGAGTGAAGAGTGGAGAGAAGGATGAGGGGGATGGGGTGGGAGAAGACTGAAAAGATGGATTCTAGGTTTCCCATTCTCACTGAATCAGAATATTTCTCCTTTGTGTCTTTTATTCATTTGGCTTCCATGTAAGATGTTTGAGGAAAGAGTTCTGGTTAAAAAATGAAAGGTCCGAACACTTGCTGTATATTTTCATGGATAAGTTTTTTTTTTTTTTTTAAAAAGATGACCGGTAAGGGGATCTTAACCCTTGACTTGGTGTTGTCAGCACCACGCTCAGCCAGTGAGCGAACCGGCCATCCCTATGTGGGATCCGAACCCGGGGCCTTGGTGTTATTAGCACCGCACTCTACCGAGTGAGCCACGGGCCGGCCCCATGGATAAGTTTTGAGGAAGGAGGTTGTAGTGATCTCCAGGCTGCAGTTCATGTGAAGATGGGAAGGACCTGCTTTGACTCGTACATTTGTATGTCAGTAGGGGCTAGTCTCCTGATTTTGCTAATGTTTTATTGCCTCCTATGTTGGGCTGATAGTACTTTTTTAAAAACTTGACTTTATTTTATTTTTGAGATATTAAAGTTAAACTTCACTAAGGTCACACTACAAAACTAAGACATCATGAAGGATTACTGACAAAAGGGAAAAATGGACATTTCACTTAACTCATATTTGAGTGACATTGAATGCAAGTGTTGAACTCAGGACTCACCATTGCTGAAAATTAAAACAAACAAAAACCAATAAAACCTGTACCACATGGATTTCTAATCATGTAGTCCACTGTTAGAAAAATTTGGATGACTCTGAGCTAAGACCTTTCCCTTTGCTTCTCCATTCCATTTATAGCTTCAATTACTTGGGATGTCTGAGTTGGGAGAGAGCTCAGAAATAGATCACTTAAGCATTTCTTAGGGGTACCGATCAGAATTACTTGAAGAACTTCTACAAAATATTCATAAACATTTGTATGGTGTACCCTGCATCCATAGAAAGAACCAAGAGGCTCATGAGATGTATTGTTAATATATAGAACGGTGTATATCTGGTATCAAGTATGCTACCATTTATGTAGGGGGAAAAGTGTGTGTGTGTGTGTAGGATATTTCTACAAGATATTCTAAAAACTGATAACTTTGGTTGCTGATATGGATTGAATTGTGTCCCCCAGGTTTTATGTGTTAGAAGCTTGATCCCCACCATGACTGTTAAGTAGGTGGAAATCCTATTATGGTAATTGAAAGGTGGGGCCTTGGGCCGGCCTGGTGGCGCACTGGAGGGTTCGGATCCCATGTGGAGACCGGTTCCCGCTCGCTGTCTGAGCGCGGTGCGGGCGCAGCACCGAGGGTTGCGGTCCCGTTGCCGGTCCCCGGTGCGGGCACGACACCAAGGGTTGCGATCCCGTTACCGGTCAGTAAAAAAGACAAAAAAGAAAAAAAAAAAAAGAAAGGTGGGGCCTTGAAGAGACAATTAGATTCTGAGCACCATGCCCTAATGAATGGATTAATAATGGTGGTTGTGGGTGTGGTTCTGAGGGCTTTGAAAAGAGAGCAAGCACATGAGAGTCGCTCTCTCTCTGCTCTGCCATTCTCGCCATGTCAGACCTTGCATTGCTGTAGTCACCTCACCAGATGCGTTCCCTGGACTGTGGACTTCCCATGCTCAGAAACTGTAAGCACTAAATACTGTTTTTTTATAAATTATCCAGTTCCAGGTATTATGTTATAAGGAACAGAAATGAACTAATACAGTTGCCTTCTGGGAGGACAACTGGGTAGCAGCTGAGGGGACAGGGGTAAGAAGGAGATTTATTTGTTTATTTATTTTTACCATCATTTTGTAGATAAGGATGAGAAGATTTTTTGCTTTATTTTATATGGTACTTTTTAAAACTCTTAAGTCATGCAGAAAGTACTAGCTTTTCCAATTTCTGCTACTGACAACTTTGTGATGTTGGAGGAATTTTTTTTTTTTGTCTTTTTCCGTGTCCGGCAACGGATCGCAACCCTCAGTGTTGCCCCCATACCGGACCGGGGACCGGCAACGGGATCGCAACCCTCGGTGCTGCTCCCGCGCCTCGCTCAGCCAGTGAGCGGGAACCGGTCTGTATGTGGGATCCGAACCCTCGGGCGGGAGCGCCGCCGCGCTTCCCAAGCGGCGCACTATCCAGTGCGCCACCGGGCCGGCCCTGGAATTTTTGAATCTCTCTGTTCTTCGGATTTTTCATCTGTAAAATCAGTGTTAGTTGGGTAATTTCAAAACCTCCCAATCTTAAGATTTGCTCACTTCCATGCCTTGTGCCTTGGGAGGGAAGGAGCAGGCAGGAACAGGCTGAGGAGACAGCTAGTCAGTCTTCTAATTGTTCTCCTGCCCAGTTCCTCCTACCACAGGAAAAGTGAAATGAGTAGTAAAGACAGTATGGCTATTTAAAATATTTAATTAAAAAATTTTTTTTTAATTTAAAATATTTACTTATTACATAGTACCTCAAAAATTTTAAAGTTCTTTCGCTAAGTTTTTTTTTTTTTTTAAGTTAGATTGAATAACAGTTCTCCAGAAAATTTTACTTTCTAAACATAACTATGTAAGGAATTTATTGATTAAGGTGGGGAAGTTGGATCAAGTTGGCACAGTGAATTTTTTTTTTTTAATTTGCTCTTCCCAAATCCCTTCAAATGATGGAAACAAAGAAAATTAAAACTTTACTAACAGACACAAAATACTAAATGGGTGGAGATTATATATATATCCTTTTCTTCTTAATTACATATAAATAATTCCTATCCTAAAATACAAGTATATGTACACATACACACGTGTGTGTATAAAATCTTTGTCATGGGAATGTTACATATTTTTTATATATAAGATAGGAATTATATATCCTATACATATATTTTTCTATTATATATAGCATTTCCCATCATATATATGCAAAATATTCCCATCTTAATTATATACACATGCACACACACATTTTATTTGCCATTCTAAAAGAAAAACATATGTAATCATGTTTGAGGATGCGAATACTCAATAGTATAAAGGTATCTGTTCTCCCTGTAGTCGGTCTATGAATTCAATATTTGTATGTTCTCATCCATAGTTTTTATGGGACTTGACAAGCTGACTCTGATACTAGTGTGAAAAAGGGAGTGTTCTAGAAAAGCTCTGAAGGCTTTGAAAATAGCCGCAACAACAAATCACAGTGAGGGGAAACTTGTCCTGCCAGATATAAAAACCTCATAATGCTGTAGTAATTTAAAAAGTGTGGCATTGGCACAGAAAAGACAAACAAATCAAATCAGTGAGTCTAGAATTGTGGATAAATGAGAATATACTTTGTAATAAGGATAAGTTTCCTTTTTTTTCCCATGTACTATTTCAAGCCCATAGAAACATGCAGAGAGAAATATAACAAATGTCTATCTACCTCCCACCTGTGTTTAAGAAAACCTAATATTTTATTATACTTGCTTCAGTTTTTATTCTAAGAAATAGTGTTAGAGATTGTACCCATTCCCTTGTCATTGTCCTTCCTTACTTAGAAGTAACTTTTCCTAAAGTAGATGTATATCTTACATGTATACACATTTATTATATATGTATTATAATGTTACCAAGCAATGGCTAGCTGCCGGATGTGTACAGAAGCCATGGCACTCGGTTTTTGAGAAAGAAAGAAGCAAGGTTTACCGGAGTGGAGACAGGAGGCAAGGCACCTCAAATTTGTCTCCTAGATCTAGGGGCTGTGCAGGCTTTAAGGGGTATTCGGTATCCATATGACTGGGCTATAGTAGATTGGACAGTTACAGGTCAGACCACATATGATAAGGAGGCAAGACTGATTGCCTGGCCCCAAATCAGACCATATGACTGGGCAGAGGGTGATTGGTTGATTCTGGATCCAGTCCCTTGGTGGAGGATTTTCAAGTGGCCCTGGTGCCAGAGGTGATCTGGAGGGCAAGGTCTTTCTCTCTTCACATGCTTAGCTTAGACCCTGCAAGATAACTTCGAAATAACTTGAGATAAGGGAATAAAGCCAGTTCCAGCTAATTTTAGGTGGTTTCAATAAAAATAAGTAGTATTGTTTTCTGTGCTTCTAACATGTTAATATCATTCTGGAAATTCTAAATCTTACTTTTTTGAGATTTGTCTATTTTTTTTTTTTTTTTAAAGATGACCAGTAAGGGGATCTTAACCCTTGACTTGGTGTTGTCAGCACCACGATCTCCCGAGTGAGCTAACAGACCATCCCTACATAGGGATCAGAACCCGTGGCCTTGGTGTTATCAGCATCACACTCTCCCAAGTGAGCCACGGGGCCGGCCCCTTGAGGTTTGTCTATTTTGAAACACGTAGTTCTAGTTTATTCATTGTGATTCTAGTTTATTTACTACATAGTATTTTATCATACTAATATACCAAAATTTATATATTATCGATTGGAATTTAGGAAATTAGAATTTTCTTAATGCAGTGGTACAGTAAATACCTCTTTGTATGTAACTATGAGTTTCTCTAGGGTATATACTTGTAAGTGAAATTGCTGAGTTGTTAAAAAGGGTGGCATTTGAGATCAGCGCAGAAAGACGTGTTCAGTAAGTGTTTTATTGGGATAATTAGCTGTCAGTTAGAAATAAAAATACAACTAGACCCTGTTTTAGAAAAAAATTTAGGTGATTCAGGAGCTAAATATAAAAAAATGAAAACTAAGAAATGTAAGAGGAGAACGTAGAATAATTTTATAATTGGGATATAGAGGTTATTAAAAAGATGAAACAAGTTACAAATTCTGGAACAAATATTTATAACATAAAGATGAAAGAGGGATTAATATTCAGAATATACAAAGAGAGAGAGATGAGAGAGATAACTCAGTTTCCAAACAGGTGACCTGCATAAACCTATGCATTCTCAGGCCTCACCTCCTCCTCCACTTTTTCCCTTA
Organism: Galeopterus variegatus; assembly: GCF_000696425.1. Classification (NCBI taxonomy): domain Eukaryota; kingdom Metazoa; phylum Chordata; class Mammalia; order Dermoptera; family Cynocephalidae; genus Galeopterus; species Galeopterus variegatus. Next base: position 360,749 of record NW_007726743.1, read on the forward strand.
CTCTTTCAGCCTCCGTGACTTTGTCAAGTTTGCTTTTACCTTAAGCTTCTGTAGTTCCTCTTCCTAGAACACTCTTGTCTCCTAGGATAGCTAGGTAGCTAGCTCTTCTAATTTTTCAAGCTTCAGTACAAAAGTCACCTTAGAATATAATTTATTACCCAAATTAGGACAATTTTGACAATGAAATGGAGCATAATTACTAATTGCACTGGGACAACAGATGTAAATTGGGATCGTTTCAAGTAATCAGGGCATATGGCCATCCTAGTTGAGATTGGCTTTTTATGATCATCCCACCCCTCGTCCCTTCCCCCTCTTCGCCCATCTTGTTGACCCATTACATTATTTTATTTATAGCACTTCATATTGTTTCATGATTATTTGCTTATTGTCTGTGTCCCCTCAAAATAAGATAGCATATTTTGGTCACCATTCTGTACCAGTATTTAGAACAATGTTGGTACATAGTAGTGTACTGCTCAATAAATATTTGTTGAATATATGACATTTCTGCCTTTGGTTTTAAAAATCTTACTGTGAAGATGGGACATACACACATGGAAAATTGAATAGAAATGGTATACTCAAACTATAATTTTAAAAAATAAATGTTCTCATTTATATGGACTTTCCTGTTCACTAAACTTAAAAAAAAATTTTTTTTTTCTTAAGCTCCTGTATTGGATATTTAGGATAATTCCTTGGGAAAGATTCTTAGTCATTTATTTTTGCGTACCTGTGTATTAAATGATCAGATGAATTCTAAGGAGTGGAGTCGCTGTGGTAGAAGATACGCATATTTTCAAGGTTTATGGTGAATGTTGCCATTCTTCTTCAGAAAGCAATTTGTACCAGTTTACATACAAACCAGTAATGCGTAAAAGAATGCCTGTTTCTCCAAATCCTCATCAACACTAGACATTATGATTTTTTAAATATTTTGCCGATTTGGGAAAAATTATTTTGCTTTGCTTTTTATAATTATTAATGAAGTTGACTTACTTCATTTCTTTTGTTTCCTTTGTTAATCCCATTTTCCTGTCATACCTTATTTTTCTGTTGATTTTTTTCTTATCGATTTACAAGAAATATATGTATTGAGTATATCAAAATTTTGCTCTTTGTAAGAAATATATATATATATCATATATATCAAAATTTTCCATAGTACTTTTTCTAGTTTGTGGTTTGCCTTTTAAGTTGTCTTTACTGTAAAGAAAAATAAAAAATATATATTTTATAAGTCAAAGACATCAATCTTATCATTCATGTTTTTGGTGTTGTACTTAGGATGTTCTTTTTCTATCCCTAGTTTATGTGTGTATGTCTGTTAGGGTTTTTGAAATTACTGCAAATATAAAGTGCTGCTAATTAGGCCATAAAATGCTATTGATTGTAGGATGCATATCGACGTTAGAGTTGTTAAAAGATGAACTCACGTGGTGCTACTCATAATCCTGAAAGATACAGTCCTGAATGCCATAATCCCGAACTTTGAAGTCCTAAAAGATTAAAATCCTTGAAGTCTAAAATCCTGAAAATTTAATCCTAAAAGATCAAAATCCCAAAAGTATACTTCTGGAAAAAATAATACAAATTATTTTAAAGACATTTATTTACATTTTTAAAAGATTTACTTGAGAAATGTAAACACATGACAGAACACTTAATGGTTACTTTATACAATAAAATAGGCAATAATATATTTTTGCAAGCATAAACACTCAGGTAATACTAATGACAGTTGCATGGGTATAACAGTTATGAGCATAAAAAAATAGTTCAAAAAGCAAAAATGTATAAATGTGTGTCACTGTGGTTGGTAATTGTGTGCATCCAGCTTTATAACTACAATCATCTGAAATACTATGACAGACCACCTAAGTCTTCTGATGAGATTGATAAAAAAAATCGTGATGAGTCAGTCACTACTGCATATGCAGTTGACCAAAGAGCCAAGATCTTGAGAAATTTTATCTTTCACAAATGCAGATGTACAGAAAGGACATTTTTTCATTTATTGAGGAAGTTTCAATGTATTTACATACACACACAATGCTTGCACACAAAGTCCACATTATGATAATGTACTTTCATGGTGTCACATTTGTAAAAAATGCATAAAATGAGTTAGAATTCTCTAAAAGTCTTTACACAGTTTATACTTCCAGTATTGGAAATGATGCAAAAATGAAATACATAGCATACTGAATTGTAGAAAATAATGCCGACAATTTAAAATAGTAGGTGGGGGGGATTAAAAAAGAAAAAAAGAGAAAATACAGTTAACGTGATGCAACTAATTCTTCATACAACCGAAAACTCATTAATTCCTTTCCCAGAATTTGGCTTTCAGAATTTTAACATTTGGGACTTTGATTTTTTGGCATTGTGATTTGTGGAATTTTAGACATTGGGGATTGTTTTGACCTTTTTTTTTTTTTTTTCCGGTGGCTGGCCAGTACAGGGATGTAACCCTGCCGCTTGGTGTTATCAGCATCATGCTCTAACCAACTGAGTTAACTGGCCAGGCCCAGGATAATGATCCTTAAGGATTTTGATCTTTCAGGATTTCAGCATTTGGGATTATGGTGTTCGGGACTGTGTCTTTCAGGATTATGGCCCAAACCCTAGCATATGTCGGTTTTAGAATCCGTAAAATATGGTATATATTAATTAACTGCAGCACAATCATTTAAAATCTTATGGTTGGTTCATGTGGTTTTTATTTATTTTGTTTTTTGGTAATTTTTTTCAAAACAGCTCTATTGAGATGCAATTAGTGTACCACATAGTTCACCCATTTAAAGTGTACAGTGGTCCTTAGTATATTCGAGATATGTGCACCCCTCACCACAGTCAATTTTAGAACATTTTCATCACCTCAAGAAGAAACTAATAAGTAATACTAGAAAGTTATATGGAATATTAGTGAGCCTTAAAAAAGAAGGTAATTTTGATACATGCTACAACATGGATAAATCTTGAAAACATAATGCTAAGTGAAAGAAGCCAGACACAGAAGGACCAATACTGTATGATTCCACTCATGAAGTTCCTAGAGTAATTAAATGTATAGAGGGAGAGAGTAGAATAGTGATGTCCAGCGACTGGGAGGAGTGGGAATGGGGAAGTCTTCTTCGTGGGTTTGGAGTTTCAGTTGGGGAAGATGAAGTAGTTCTAGAGATGAGTGGTGGTGATGGTTGCACAACTGTGTGAATGTACTTAATGCTACAGGACTGTACACTTAAAAATGGGTACAATAGTAAATTTTATGTTATGTGTATTTTACACAGTATCAAAAAGAAACTCTACCCTTTAGCTATACCCAGTATTCTCCATCCCCACCCCATTAGTCATAGGAGCCACTAGTCTACTTTCTGTTGTTATAGACTTGCCTACACTGGACTTTCATATGAAAGGAATCATGTTAATATGTGGATTTTTATTATTGGCTTCTTTAAGTTGTAGTGGGTATCAGCACTTTATTCTTTTTTATGGCTGAATAATAGGCCGTTATATGGGTGTACCACATTTTATTTATGCATTTATCAGTTGATAGACTTGACATTTGAGTTGTACACAAGGTTTGTATAGTTACTTTGAGACTTACCCTGAGGTCTTAAGATTCTAAGAAATAAAAACCTACTCAGCCTATATTAAGTAAAGGAGGACTTAATGATAAGATTATGTAGGTAGTTTAACAAGTATCCAAGAATGAAGAAAGAAGTACAGCTGCTTCTCATGGGGACTGATTCTGTAGTGAAGAGTTGGGAGCCAAGGTTGTGCTTGCTGTGTCTCAGGGGCTGCAGGGTCTCTTGTCTTTGCTTTTCTCTGCATGTCTACTCTAGTCTTCTGTAGACTGGCATTTTCTGCTTCCCCTATAACATCTCTGGCAAGTGCTTTGGCTCACCTTGACTCACTCCCGCTCTAGCCACCTTGCAGCTCAGTTCCCTGTAGCTGACTGGCTGGTTAGCTCAGTTGTTTAGAACACAGCCTCATAACACCAAGGTCACAGTTCGGATCCCCGTACTGGCCAGCCAACAAAACAAAAACAAACCAAAACAAAAAACCCTGTAGCTGACGTTCCTGATGTTCTTGGTCCTAAATTCCTGGAGAGGGATCTGATTGGTTTATTCCTGGTCCAGTAGGGTGATTCACTTGGTAGAAACATGGTATATTTGCCATGCCTTACTTAGGGTAGATTGTCTAGAAGTGGGTGTGTGCATGGATCTTTGAGTGATCTGCCTTTCTAGGACACTAAGCCTTGTCAGTCTAAAGATGCTTAACAGGCCAGTGGTTATCAAACTTATTGGTGTCAAGATTCCTTTACACTTTTAAGAATTTTGGACTCCAAAGAGCTCTTACTTATGTTGGTTGTGTATGAGGGTACTTCAGAAAGTTGGTGGAAAGATAGAATTAAAAGAAAATATGAATATTTTTATGAACTTTTTGAAGTACCATTATATATTAATACTTACCATATTAGGTATTAAAATGAAGAAATTTTAAATGGTACTTTTTACTTAAAAATAAGATAAGCCCACTACATGTTAATATAAGTAATGTCATAACTATTTTCCAAAAATAAAGCAAGTGTGGTGAGAAGACTGGCATTGTTTTACAAGTTTGCAAATCTCTTTAATGTATGGCTTAAAAGAAGATAGCTTGATTCTCATATGTACTTATGCATTCAGTCTCTTGTGATATGCTGTTTTGTTGAAGTTTATAAAGAAAACCTAACCAAATGCAGATATGTAGTTGGAAAAGGGAGGGGTATTTTTAATAGCCTTTTTAGGTAATTGTGGATATTCTTTGATATTACACCAAAACCAGACAAGAGGTAGTGTTTTAAAGGTTTGTTGCTGTATAGAGTCTGTCACCGTATCAATGAGCTTTTCATACTCTATTACATAAAAAAAAAAGTCGGTTTGTCTTGTACTTTAAATCTTTCATGAATAATTTTGTAACATTTTGTATTGGTCATTTGGAAAATATCTGTTCATTGAATTATCCAGATATTACAACTATTGACACATTTCATTATGTGATATCCCAAAATCAGTCACACTTGGTCATTTCACCACCAATCTCACCAGAAAAGTCTTTAAATGTGAGGAAACTGACAAGCTCATGGTGGCAGATACAAATTTTTCCAAAATTCTGATTTTCACAAATATTGGCAGTTATCTTTCTTGAAATGATTGGATTACTTTGTTCTTCCTTGAAAGCTTTCCCATCCCCAGTGCCTTCGTATGCTCTTATTTGGGGGTAGAGTTTTATAATAAATATAATATTTCCTTTGCACAAATTCTAAAGTTATAAATACTCTTGAATTCTTTTTTACAAATGACTTTTTCATAACCCCCAAATTTAGAACCATTTATTGTTGTTTTTATAATGTATTTCCTTTTCCGACATTTATAAAAGACATTTACTGAGCAGCTATGTGCCAGGTCCCAAGCCAACATTTTATATACATGTTTTTATTTTTATTTTTTTTCCTTTTTGTCTTTTTTCGTGTCCGGCAATGGATCGCAACCCTCAGTGTCGCACCCGTACCGGGACCAGCAACGGGATCGCAACCCTTGGTGTTGCCCCCACACCTCGCTCAGCCAGTGAGCAGGAACCGGTCTGTATGTGGGATCCGAACCCTCGGCGGGAGCGCCACCGCACTCCCAAGCGGCGCACTGTAGCAGTGCGCCACCGGGCCAGCCCTATACATGTTTTTCTTTATATAACTAATTATATTATTTTTCATATACTAAAGAACTTGCCATTAATGTTTTTCAAACCTCAATAACTTCTATTAAGTAAACACATGAGAGAAAGCTTTTACTGGTAATTGTGGTTTTATTTATGTAGCTACAGTTATAATTTATTAGAAGTACACTCAGTGTTTTAGTTCTTACAAATTCTATTTTTTCCCGTCCTGTTTAGGTGGTTTCCTAGAAACATGATTGTTTGTTGGACTTGATCTCACAGCCTGGTGAGGACTTCAATAATGTCAAGTTCAGGTTATCCTCCCAACCAAGGAGCATTTAGCACAGAACAAAGTCGTTATCCTCCCCACTCTGTCCAGTATACCTTTCCCAGCACCCGCCACCAGCAGGTAAGGAACAAATGGCTATGCAAATTGCATATGTATTTTGTGTTTTTCTTTAGTTTTCTATTTAATACACTTTTGGTCGGAAACCAAAATTTTTTTTTTTAAATGGCAAGAACCATTTTCAAGGATGGGGACCCAAAGTTTGGGAATTAGTTATTGCTTACTTACTATGGTTTTATGCCAGATTTCAGGGGTTGAACATGTCTCTGCTTTTGATTGTAAGAGTTGTTAGGCAGGTATCAGTTGCCTAGAATTTCTAGATTAAAACCTATGTTTATACTCCAAGTTTTAGTTTTTGGTTGAGTTTTAAGTGAGCCAGATAACTTGGCCTCTCTTGAGTGGCAGACAGGATAAAGGTATCTACCTTGTTGAGAGATTTGATGATAGGAAGATGAGAAAGTTTGTATGATTGACTTACCTTGTGAAAAGTAAAATATGAGGTGAAATTATAAGCTTGGAGTGGACGGACAGAGGATAGAGGTGTAAGAGTTTTGAAGAAAAATGGGAAAGGAAGAGATGAGATGGGACCATCTCAGAGAATAAGAAAGATTTATCAGCAAAATATAGTTGGATACTACTGAGGACTCCTTTGAAGGGTGGTCACGATTCCAGAGTGAGAATGGCCATCCTTACATTGTTTCTGTGTAGGGAGGGAAACATTCAGTCTTTCACCATTAAGTGTAATGTTGGTTGCACATTTTTGTCTATGCCTTTTTTTGGTTGAAGAAGTTGATTTCTCTTTCTAGTCTGAGAAATTTTATCATCACTGGGTATTGAATTTTGGTTGCATGTCCTTCCTGCCTCAATGCTATTCATCTGATTACTAATTTTCTAGATTATTGTTGCTGCTGCTTGTTTTTTTTTGGTGGCTGGCAGGTATGGGGCTTGAACCCTGGGCCATGGTGATATAGCACCACACTCTAACCAACTGAGCTAACTGGCCAGCCCTACTTTTTTTTAAAAAAATCAGCTTTGTGGTCCCTACTTTTTTTAAAAAAAATCAGCTTTGTGGTTTAGTTTATATATATGATAAAATGCACTCATTTTATTATGTGTGTACATTTTGACAAATTTTGACAAACTCATACACTAATAAAATGACCACCAAAATGAAGATAAAGAACATTTCTGTCACCCCAGAAAGTTTCCTTGTTACCCCATCCAGTTTAGTCCTCCTTCCCCACTTCCTACCAAGCTTAGCTCCCAAGAACCATTGATCTGTTTTCTGTCATAATAGATTATATTTGTTTTAAGTATCTCATATGAGCTCTTTTGTCTATGGCTTCTTTTGCTTCCCATAATATTTTTGGGATTTATCCATGTCTGGCATGCCTTAGTAGTTTGTTCCTTTTTATTGCTGGGTATGGATATACCAAAATTTGTTTATCTAGTCACCTATTCCAATTTTTAGTTGTTATAAATAAAATTATTTGGAAAACATCTATGTTTGTTGTATCTAGATTTTATAAAGAACTATTGCCTTATTTTCTTAAGTGTCCTTTGGAGAGCATACATTTAAAATTTTTATCAAGACCAATTTATTATTTTTGTCTTATATATTTTGTGCTTTTTGTGTCATATATGAGAAATTTTTGCCAAACTCAAGGTCACTAAGATTTTCTCCTATTTTTTTTTCTCTAAGTGTTATAATTTTAGGATTTTCATTAAGGTCTGTGTGTGGTTTTTTGTTTTTTTTTTTTTTATGGGAGTGACGACTTCCAATATGATCTATTTGGAATTAAATTTTGTATATGGTATTTGGTAAGGGTTGAGGTTCAGTGTTTTACCATTAAGAATGATGTTACCTAGGAAAATGTCCCCTCTTCCAGTAATCTCTTAAAGAGCTTGTATAGGACTGGTATTTTTTCTTCCTTAGATGATTGATAGAATTTATCAGTGAAGCCATTGGGCCTAGAATTTTCTTTGTGGGAAGAATTTAAATTATAAACCCAATTTTTTTAATAGTTATAATTCAGATTTCTCTGTTTTTTTTCTTGAGTCAGTGTGGGTAAATTTGTTATTTAAGCTATCAGATTTATTTACATAAATTTTCATATTGTTCCCTTGTCCTTTCGGTGTCTTTGAGTTATGCTGTGATGTCATTCCTCCTGTTGATAATGTCTTTTTCCTTTTTGAAAAAAGTCAGTCTAGGGGCCGGCCCAGTGGCGCACTGCTACAGTGTGCCGCTTGGGAAGCGCGGCGGCGCTCCCGACGAGGGTTCGGATCCCACATACAGACCGGTTCCTGCTCACTGGCTGAGCGAGGTGCGGGTGCAACACCGAGGGTTGCGATCCCGTTGCCGGTCCCGGCCCGGTACGGGCGCGACACTGAGGGTTGCGATCCGTTGCCGGACACGAAAAAAGACAAAAAGGAGAAAAAAAAAAAAAAAAAAGTCAGTCTATACTATACTAAAAAAATAAATAAGTAAAAAGTCAGTCTACCTAGAAGTTTATCAGTGTAATAGATTGTCTGAAGAACTAGCTTTAGTTTTATTCGTTTTTACTATTTTTTTTCTATTTCACTGATTTCTGTTCTTTATTCTTTTCTTCCTTCTGTAAATGCCTGCGTGTAGTATACCATTTCTTACACCATTGATTCTTTTGTGTATATTCAGGTTTCCTTCTGATGTCATTTTCTTTTTGCCTGAAGAACTGAATTTCTCTGTAGTACAGGTCTTTTGGCAGTTTCTCTCAGCTTTTATTTGCCTAAAGTCTTTTTTTTCAAGTTCATTTTTGAAGAATATCTTCAGTCAATATGGAATTCTAGGTTGGCAGTTATATTCTTTCACACTTTAAAAGATGTCTTTTCATTGTATTCTGGCTTACATGGTTTTTGACTGCAAACCTCTTATCTTTGTTCATTTATATATAAATTGTCTTTTCCCCCCCGCCTCTGGTTAAAGATTTTTCTCTTACCTGATTTTCAGCACTTTGATTATGTTATTCCTTTATTGTGCCTTTTGTGAATATGATACTATCTTTGGCATTCACCAAGTTTCTTGCTTGTGTGGATTTATAATTTTCATAAAATTTAGGCAGTTGGGCCATTATTTCTTCAGCTACTTTTTTCTGTCTCTTTTCCTACTAGTTTCCTTCTGGGACTCCACTTACTCATATTTTATATTATCCCACAGGTCAGTGAACCTCTGTTCATTTTTTTCTTTCTTTTTTTTTTATTAGCTTCATTTTGCTGTGGCTTCACAGTCAGTAATTTTTTTCTGTGATTTCCAACCTACTGTTAATTTCATCCAGTGACATTTTCGTTGTAAATATTGGATTTTTTCATTTTATTTTTTATTATTATTTTTTTTCCTTTTTGTCTTTTTTCGTGACCGGTAACGGGATCGCAACCCTTGGTGTCGTGCCCGCACCGCGCTCAACCAGTGAGTGGACCGGTCTCTACATGGGATCCGAACCCTCGGCAGGAGCGCCACCACGCTCCCAAGCGCCGCACTGTACTGAGTGCGCCACCGGGCCGGACCAGGATTTTTTCATTTTACATTGGAATATGAATATTGTGAACATTTTTTAGTACTAGCTTTCCTTGTATTTCTTTAAAGAGAGTTGGATTACATCTGGTAGGCAATTAAATTATTTTTGAGGCTTGTTTTTCAACTCTTAGGGCAAGTCTAAAGTAGTCTTTTTTCTAGATCTAATTTATCCCCTACTTCTAAGCTTGTCTCCTCTGAGATATTTTATCTAATGTCTCTTTTATCCAGTGTGGTTTCTTTGCTCTTGCTGGAAAAAATTTGAGTGAGTTCTGGCCCTAAGTGAATTCTGGGAGTTGTTTGCTTTATAGTACCCCCTAATTCATCAGTTCTTTCATCAGTTCTTAGCCAAGCCCTGTGGCTTTTCTATTTCTCAGAATATTGCCTCTCACCTGTGGATACTGGATGTTGGAACTTTTTACTCTAGCTCCCATTTTTTTTTTTTTCTTTTTGTCTTTTTTACTGACTGGTAACGGGATCGCAACCCTAGGTGTTGCGCCCGCACCGGGGACCGGCAACGGGATCGCAACCCTAGGTGTTGCGCCCGCACCGGGGACCGGCAACGGGATCGCAACCCTCGGTGTTGCACCCGCACCGCACTCAACCAGTGGGCGGGAACCGGTCTCCACATGGGATCCGAACCCTCGGCGGGAGCGCTGCCGTGCTCCCAGACAGCGCACTCTCCAGTGCACCACCGGGCCGGCCCTCTAGCTCCCATTTTTAACTTCTCTTCTGTAGTTTCTGTTTTTGTGGTTTACTGTGTTCTGAGAAAATTACTTAATAACGTCTTAGCTTTCATCTGCCCTTCACCTCTGTATGTTCAACTGTGGTTTAATTTCAGTGGTCAAGTTTTTAATTTCTTTGATTGCTATTTGATCCTTTCTAAGGGTATTATTAATACTTATTATTTTGTTCTTTTCTACTTAATCTTTTACCTATTTACTTGGATGTAAATTCTTTTTTGTTTTGGTGTGCTTTTTAAAAAATTTTTTAATGTTTTTTTTTTTTTTTTTTTTTTTTTCCTTTTTGAGACCGGCCGCACCGTGCTCAGCCAGTGAGCGCTGTGAGCACACTGGTCATCCCTATATAGGATCCAAACCCGTCGCGGGAGCGCTGCTGCACTCCCAGCGCCGCACTCTCCCGAGTGTGCCACGGGCTCGGCCCTAAAATGGTTTTGTCTTTTCAGTGTTTTGTTTTTCTTTGTTGTTTTCAACTTTGTATCTGAGATTTCTTCAACTATCTGTGAGTTATGTTATACTGCTACCTCTTATCTACCCCATATTTCAGCCTGGACAGCTGAATTTATCTGTTTATGATTTTTAAAACTTTTTTGTTGACCTTCACTTAACAAAAAATTCACCATTTTAAAGTGTATAATATAGTAGCTTTTAGTATGTTTATTATGTTGTGCAACCATCACCATTATCTAATTTCAGAACATTTCCATCACCTGAAATGAAACCCCATACCTAATAGCAATTAGTCCCATTCTTCCCCCCATTCTCTGGCAACTACCACCCTATTTTCTGTGTCTATGGATTTGCCTATTGTAGGAATTTCAGATAAATGGAATAGTAATATGTGGCCATTTGTGTCTGGCTTTTCTTACTTAGCATAGATTCATCTATGTTCTAGCATGTATCAGTACTTCATTCCTTTTTATGGCTGAATAGTATTCCATTGTATGGATATACTACATTTTGCTTATTCATTCATTAGTCAATGGACATTTGGATTCTTTCCATTTTTTGGCTTGTGAATAATGCTCCTATGAAAATTTATGTACAGGATTTTGCCTGTGGTTATATGCTTTTAATTCTTTTGGGTATATACCTAGGACTGGAATTCTGGGGTAATTTAGTAATTGTTTATCTATTTATGATTGAGTTAGCACAATAGATTTGTTTTGAAAGAAGCTTTTGCCAAAAAAAGTCAACAAAAGAAAAGTAGAAAAACAAACATAAAAACAACCACCTAGTTATGACGGAAAAACTATCACTCTTAACGAGCAGGTTGATTCTATGGACTTCAGTTTCTTCATTTGTAAATATACATGGATTTAATTAGATGACTTCTGTATTAATCAGTTTTGTTGCTTATAACAAAGTACACTGAACTGGGTGATTTATAAAGAAAGTGAAATTATTGCTTACAGTTTCTGAGGCTGAGAAGTCCAAAGTCCATCTGGTAGTGGCGACAGTGACCCAGGGGTCTCACATTGCAAGATAGTGGAAGCAGAGAGAGCAGAGAGAGCAAAAGACAGACTCTCCTCTTCTTTTTAAGCCCTCAGAACCATGCCCTGACCACCATTCTTAATCCATTCACTACTGTACAGTCCTACAATCCAATCACCTCTTCAAGGCTCCACCTTTCAATTAACATAATAGGATCTCCCACCCTCTTAATAGTCACAGTGGGGGCTAAGTTTCTAATACGTAAAACTTGTCACAAATCAAGCTGTAGGGAGTTTGGGGGGACATAATTCAATCCACTACAACTTCTGTGACTCTTCTAGCTTACTCATTTATTTTTGTTTTATTTTTTATTTTTCCTTTTTGTCTTTTTTCATGACCGGTAACGGGATTGCAACCCTCGGTGTCGCGCCCGTACCGCGACCGGCAACGGGATCGCAACCCTCGGTGTTGCACCCGCACTGCGCTCAACCAGTGAGCGGACCAGTCTCTATATGGGATCCGAACCCTTGGCGGGAGCGCTGCTGCGCTCCCAAGGGCCGCACTCTACCGAGTGCGCCACCGGGCCGGCCCTAGCTTACTCATTTTGAATTTAAGATTGTAATGCTTTTCAGGATTTCATATTGAACACGAGTTTGACCCATTTTGTTAGTAATATAGATTGGGAGTTATTGTAATATTATTAGAGGGATGAATCAAATATAGGTTGAACTTGAAATATCATTTTGAATTATTTTTAATGATTACAGTTAAAATGTTGATTGTTTTAGGTTTATAGGGAAGAATTAGATCCATGAAGGATTGAAATTGTCATTGCTATTTCTTTCCATACTTAGTGGCCCATAACTACCTTTATACTTGGTTTGATTTCATGATGCTATTCACTTTTCGGTTAATAACTAATTTGTGATTATTTTAATATTAGGAGTTTGCAGTTCCTGATTACCGTTCTTCTCATCTTGAAGTTAGTCAGGCATCACAGCTCTTGCAGCAACAGCAGCAACAACAGCTTCGAAGACGACCTTCTTTGCTTTCAGAATTTCACCCAGGTTCTGACAGGTAATAGGGTTTCTTCATGTTTGTATCTCATAATTATGAAGTATGAAGTATGTGTATACCTCACAAGTGAGAAATTTGTCTTATTTTTATTATTTTTGTTATCCTATTAACTGAGCTGTGACTGGTCATTTATAGTTTGTATTTCGAGCTCTTTTATTTTGTTTTGATCTTTTGGAGTAGTTATCATAATAGTGAACAAGTTCTTAAAACATGTTTTCATAGTTTACAGTTAATGTTACACAATGGAGAGTCAGGTAGACCTAAGTTTGAGTCCTGGTCAGTAGTGTGGCCTTGGTCATGTTATATAAACTCCTACTGTTCTCAACTTGGGCTGCATATTAGAACCTGGGATGCCCAAGTCCTATCACAGAACAATTAAATCAATCTCTGAGCTTGGTCCCAGGCATTAGTTTATGGCCAGAGTTTCCCAGATGATTCTCATTTACAGCCAGGAGTCATTGATTTAGACTCTTCAAGCTTTAGTTTAATTGCTGGTAAAAATGGGAATAATAATAGCATTGTCCTTAGAGGATAGTAAATATTCCATCAGATAGTGAAGTGTCATCTGCAAATAGAGGTAATTTTACTTCTTTCTTTCTGATTTGGATGCCCTTTCTTTTTCTTGACTGATTGCTCTTGCTAGTACTTCCAGTACTTGTTGAATAGAAGTGGCAAGAGTGGGCACCCTTGCTTTGTACCATATCTTTGTGGAAAAGCTTTCAGTTTTTTCCCATTATAGTGTTAGCTGTGGGTTTTTCATAAATGGCCTTTATTATGTTGAGAAATTTTCCTTCTGTTTCTACACTGTTGAGAATTTTTATCAAGAAAGGATGTTTGACCTTGTTGAACAATTTTTTCTGTATTAGTTGAGATTATCATGTGATTTTTGTTTTTACTTCTCTTAAAGTGATGTATCAGATTGATTGACTTGCATATGTTAAACCAGCCTTGCATTTCAGGGATTAATCCCACTTGGTCATGATATATAATCTTTTTGATGTGTTGTTGGATTCAGTTTGCTAATATTTTATCGAAGATTTTTGCATCTATGTTCATCAGAGAGATTGGCCTATAGTTTTCTTTTCTTGTGATTTTTTTTCTGGCTTAAGTATCACGGTGATGCTGGCCTCATAAAATGTGTTTGGAAGTATTCCCTCTAGCTCTATTTTTTGGAAAACTTTAAGAAATATTGGTAATAATTCTTCTTTGAAATGTTTAGTAGAATTTATTTGTGAAACCATCTGGTCTTGGGCTTTTCTTTGTTGGAAGGTTTTTTTTTTTTTTTTGGTCTTTTTTTCTGTGTCCGGCAACGGATCGCAACCCTCAGTGTTGCCCCCGGACCGGACCGGGGACCGGCAATGGGATTGCAACCCTCGGTGTTGCTCCCGCGCCTCGCTCAGCCAGTGAGCGGGAACCGGTCTGTATGTGGGATCCGAACCCTTGGGCGGGAGCGCCGCCGCACTTCCCAAGCGGCGCACTATCCAGTGCGCCACCGGGCCGGCGCTCTTTGTTGGAAGGTTTTTGATGACTGATTCAATCTCTTTATTTGTTATTGGTCTGTTCAGGCTTTATATTTCTTCCTGCTTCATTCTTTGTTTTTTCTTGTTGTTTTTTTCGTGTCTGGCAACGGATCGCAACCCTCAGTGTCGCGCCCGGACCGGACCGGGACCGGCACGGGATCGCAACCCTCGGTGTTGCTCCCGCACCTTGCTCAGCCAGTGAGCGGGAACTGGTCTGTATGTGGGATCCGAACCCTCGGCGGGAGCGCCGCCGTGCTCCCAAGCGGCGCACTGTAGCAGTGCGCCACCGGGCTGGCCTATTCCTGCTTCATTCTTAATAGGTTGTTTTTTTTTTTTTTTTTTTAGGAATTTATCAATTTCCTCTGGGTTATCCAGTTTGTTAGCATAGAATTATTCATGATTGTTATGATCTTTATTATTTCTGAGGCATCTGTTGTCATTTCTTCACTTTCATTTTTGATTTTATTTATTTGTATTCAAAAGTATTTTGTACTATAATAACTACCTTTATTAAATTCCCTTTCTAGCTTTCTTGTTTTAGCAGTTTTATAAGGAGCCTGATTTCCTATTTTAAAACTGTGTCCTCTATTTAGGTTATGTTTTGTTTTGTTTTTTGTTTTTTTTTTTTTGGTGGCTGGCCAGTACAGGGATCTGAACCCTTGACCTTGGTGTTACCAGCACCACACTCTAACCAGGTGAGCTAAGTGGCCAGCCCCACTGTTTAGGTTTTAAGACAATAAAAGATTTGAAATTATTTGGCTACATTTAAAATTATTATTGAATACATTTTTTGGTGAAGTTTGTGGAGAGAATTCAGATCACTTCCTCTCCAATATCTAGCAAATACACAGGAATAGTTAGAAAAAATAGGCTAAAAATATGCCCTGTATTAACAAGGAAGGGCATACAACTATTGCCATAAATGTGGAAAAGAGAGATTCAAGGAAGAAATTAGAAGAATCTCAAGTGACTTGGCCTCCTATTTTTTACTTCTACTCTCAAAGAAGCAGTGTTGAAGAAAGAAAGAGGGCCAGTAAAATCCTAGGATTTCTTATGAATACTCTCTAATTGTAGAAAATTTAAGTGAGGGGAGGGGATGATGAATGGTTTGCTTAGAAATTCCCATTATGCCATCCTGGTTTCTCCACAACTGCAGGAAGGGTAGTCATGGTGTGCCGTTTTCCAAAGTGATGAGCCAAAACCCTCAGGAGTAGTTTACATGTCTGGCTGGTAGAGTGAGACAGAAATCTCAGCAAAGGCTGTTACAGCCCCTACCACGTTTTTCCCCTCCTTTGCTCCACTTCCCTGTTCCCTTAGGTTATAGAAAATATATAGAAAGCCATACTCAATCGGCCATTTGTATCTCAAAGAAGGCAAACACATGCCAGGCAAAGTGTGAATGATCACAAAACCCACTCAGTCTATTGCATACCAAAGAGAAGGTCTGGATAGAGCTGCCACAGTGTCCCTGAGCAAGAAGATGAAGAATGGCACAAACAAGGTGAATACATTCCTGGAAAAGAAAGTTAAAGCAACTTAGTGTGCCCAAAATTAAATTTCTGTGTGTAAAAAACATAAACCAGGAACATGTTCATAGAAAATAAGAGTCCTTTTTGTGTGAATATCATCCTTTATGCTTTTTTCTAGATTCCACTGGAAAAATGAGTTCACATAACTGTTTAGAGTATTTGGATATTTAGATAAAAATATGCAGAGTAAAGCTGGCTGGCTGGTTTGCTCAGTTGGTTAGAGCGAGGTGTTGTAACATAAAGTCAAGGGTTCAGAGTCCCAAACTGGCCAGCTGCCAAAAAAAAAAACCAAAACAGATGAGGTTTCAGATATTATAAAGATTCACTGAAATTCACATAATTGGTTTTCCCTTGAGCAACAAAAGAAGAAACTAAATCACATTTGCAAAATTTTAAATTTAAGTTAAATCAATTTTTTTTTTTTTTTTTTTTTTTTTTTTTTGTCTTTTTTTCTGTGTCCGGCAATGGATTGCAACCCTCAGTGTTGCCCCCGGACTGGACCGGGGACCGGCAACGGGATTGCAACCCTCGGTGTTGCTCCCGCGCCTCGCTCAGCCAGTGAGCGGGAACCGGTCTGTATGTGGGATCCGAACCCTCGGGAGGGAGCGCCGCCGCGCTTCCCAAGTGGCACACTATCCAGTGCGCCACCGGGCCGGCCCCATCAATTTTGTTTTTAAAGAACAGCCTTCCTTAGTTGAGAATAAATAACATCAATTGATGTTATTTTAGATGATCTTTGTGCACTACTATTTTAAATAGCTCTAAATTTTATGACATACTCTACCAAAATGGAGGTCATCCTTGCT
This sequence comes from Galeopterus variegatus, assembly GCF_000696425.1. Lineage (NCBI taxonomy): Eukaryota > Metazoa > Chordata > Mammalia > Dermoptera > Cynocephalidae > Galeopterus > Galeopterus variegatus. Next base: position 377,451 of record NW_007726743.1, read on the forward strand.
TTAAAATTAAAATTAAAAATTTTTAAAGATGGTGTTAAGAGATGATGAAAGTCAGTAAAATATGATAACTTTTAAGTTTAAAAGCCTACAGAGATTTCTTGATATGAAAATTTGGTGTTAGAATTTTTTGGGGGAACCACATTTTATTTATCTTGAGGGGCATTTGGATTGATTTCATTTTTTGACTATTACGAACAATGCTTCTATGAACTTTCATGTACAAGTTCTTGTGTGGACATATGTTTTACCTAGGAATAGAATTGCTGGGTCATGTGTTAATTAACTCTGTTTATTTAACCATTTGGTAAACTACCAGACCATTTTCACAGTGGCTGCACCAGTCCACTGGTGTTAGTTTTTTAAAAGGCATTTCATTTAAATTGCAAATTTCATGATTAGCTCTACCAATACTCCCAATATAAAAATGTATTTTTTTCACAAAGATTTTCATAGTTCATATAAATTTTTTGAAATTTTCAACATTGTTAAATTATATTTACTTATATGTATATAGTTTTGTTCTAAAAAGGACTGGAAAGCTGAAATGAGAAGTAGTTTGATTGCTTGGTCAAAAGAGAGCTTTTCATATTCAATGTTTTTCTTAATTGTCTTGTGCCCTGGTTGCCTTAGGTTCTTCTCCAATACTGGGTATGCTTAATCTTATGGCTTTGATAAATCTCATTGGTAGAGTTGCTAGAAGTGAAATGTAATACTTGAAAGTTACACTTTGTAGTCTGTGTCCTGTACAAGGGTCTCTAGCTGAGGGGGCAACTTAGGGCTGGAATCCAGCTCAGGCACTATTTGCCAAGCCCTGTTCAACAGAGGGTCACATTGCTCACAGAAAGGGGAAATTCTGAAATTTCATACAATGTCTTCCTGCAGAGTAGCAGTGGCTTTGGTTGTATGTGCTGTGTTGCCAGGCTTGGCCTTTAACCTAATGCTGGGTGCTAGTTTTTGATAGATTTCCTCTGACTGCTCAGTGGGGGATGAATCTTGATTATTGTAGCTTTTTAGTAAGGATTGAAATTGTGAAGTGTGAATTCTCCAACTTTGTTCTTCTTTTCCAAGATTGTTTTGGCTATTTGGGGTCCCTTGAGATTCCATATGAATTTTATGATAGGTTTTTCTGTTTCTGCTTGGCAATGGGGTTTGATACATTTAATCTGTAGGTCACTTTGTGTAGTATTGTCATCTTTACAATACTAAGTCTTCCAATACATGAACATGAGATTTCTTACTATTTATTTAAGTCTTTTGTTTCTTCCAGCAGTGTTTTATAGTTTTCACCATTTAAGTCTTGAGCCTCCTTGGTCAAATTTATTTCTAACTATTTTATTCTTTCAGGTGCTATTGTAAATAAAATTGTTTTCTTAATTTCGTTTTCAGCTTGTTCAGTACTAATGTATAGAATCCAACTGGATTTTGTGTATTGATTTTGTATCCTGCAATTTGGCTGTATTCGCTTATTAGCTCTAACAGTTTTTTTGTGGACTCTTTAGGGTTTTCTGCATATCAGATTATGTCATCTGTGAATAGAAATACTTTTACTTCTTCCTTTCCAATTTCGATGCCTTTTATTTCTTTTTCTTGCCTTATGCTCTGACAATAACTTCCAATGGCATACTGAATATAAGTGGTGAAAGCAGTCATCCTTGTCTTGTTTCTGAAGCTTCGTACTCCATCCACCATTTTTCCTGACATCACTCTGAATTTTAGGAAGATAATGGGATTCTCTATATTGAATGGGATTTCAGGTTTTTTTTTTTTTTTTGTCTTTTGTCTTTTTCCGTGTCCGGCAACGGATCGCAACCCTCGATGTTGCCCCCGTACCGGACCGGGGACTGGCAATGGGATTGCAACCCTCGGTGTTGCTCCCGAGCCTCGCTCAGCCAGTGAGCGGGAACCGGTCTGTACGTGGGATCCAAACCCTTGGGCGGGAGCGCTGCCGCGCTTCCCAAGTGGCGCAGTGCGCCACCGGGCCGGCCCGGGATTTCGGGGTTTTAAAGAGGATATATTTTTTAATTGAAAACTATTGATTGTACGTATTTGTGGGGTACAGAGTTATATTTCAATACAGGTATACATTTGTGTGATGATCAAATTGGGGTAATTAGCATATTCATTATTGTATAAATCATTTCTTTGTGATGAGAACATTTGATTCCTCTGTTCTAGCCATTTGAGAACATACAATAAATTATTGTTGATTGTAGATGCCTAGCACTATTGTATATCACTAGAAATTATTTATTTTTAGCTTCCACATACAAGTGAGAGCATGTGGTATTTATCTTTTTGTGCCTTACTTATTTCACTTAACATAATGTCTTCCAGGCTCATCCATGTTGCAGAAAATGACATGATTTGGTTCTTTTTTATGGCTAAGTAGTGTTCCATTATGTATATATGCCACATTTTCTTTATCCTTTCATTTGCTGATAGACACTTAGGTTGATTCCATATCTTGGCTATTGTGAATAGTGCTGCAGTAAACATGAGGGTGCAGATATCTCTTCATTATGCTAATTTCCTTTCCTTTGGATAAGTACCCAGCAGTGGGATTGCAGAATCATGTGGTAGTTCTATTTGTAGGTTTTTAGGAGCCCCTATACTGTTTTCCATAATGGCTGTACTAATTTATATTATTACCAACAGTGTATAATAGTTCCCTTTTTTCCGTATCCTCGCCAGCATTTGTTATTTTTTCTTTTTGATAATAGCCTTTTTAACTGGGGTGAGAAGGTACCTCATTGTGGTTTTAATTTGCTTTTCCCTGATGATTAGTGATATTGAGCATTTCTTCATATACCTGTTGGCCTTCTGTGTGTCTACTTTTTTTTTTTTTTTTTTTTTTTTGCTTTTTGTCTTTTCGTGACCGGCAACAGATCACAACCCTCAGTGTCGCGCCCGTACCGGACCGGGACCGGCAACGGGATCGCAACCCTCGGCGTTGCGCCCGCACCTCGCTCAGCCAGTGAGCGGCCGGTCTGTATGTGGGATCCGAACCCACTGTAGCAGTGCACCACCGGGCCGGCCCCCTGTGTGTCTACTTTTGAGAAATGTCTATTCAGCTCATTTGCCAATTTTCAATCGAATTATTTGGTTTTTTGCTGTTGAGTTGTTTAAGTTTCTTTTGTATTCTGGATATTAATCTCTTGTTGGGTAAATAGTTTGCAAATATTTTCTCCCATTCTGTAGGTTGTCTTTTTGCTCTGTTGTTTCTTTTGCTGTGCAGAAACTTTTCAGTTCGATGTAATCCCCTTTGTCTATTTTTGCTTTTGTTGCCTGTGGTTTAGAAGTCTTCTCCGTAAAATTTTTGCCCAGACCAACATCTTGGAGTGTTTCCCCCATGTTTTCTTCTAGTAGTTTTATAGTTTCAGGTCTTACATTTAAGTTTTTAATCCATTTAGAGTTGATTTTTGTATATGGTGAAAGATGGGGGTCTAGTTTCATTCTTTTGCATGTGGATCTCCAGTTTTCCCATCACCATTTATTGAAGAGGCTGTCCTTTACCCAATGTATGTTCTTGGCACCTGTGTCAAAGATCAGTTGAAGATCTTAGTGTTCATTTCATCTGTGTATTCTAAATATGAAACCCAGTGATTACGTTTTCAATGAAATGTTGTTTTGTTATATATTAGTTTAAAGTTTGGTGATAAAGTAAAATGTCACCTCTGTAAATACTTTGGTAGAAAATGAAAAGTCAAATTAATGAACAACCAGGAGCAGGACTTTGCAATACATCTTGTAAAGAAATGAAAGATAGATTCTTTAAGACACTTGTATTTGGAGAAACTAGAAAAAATACACATTTTAGGAGACAGGATGATGTCTTAGAAAGTGTTAGATGTCTACTCAAGGGCCTTGTCTTTAAGACTTAAATGACTTGTGAGGTGTCATTATCATTATCTTTCCATGTAGCAATAGCTAGGAGATTTGTTTTTTCCTGCTTGTTTTTGATTGAAAAATGGTGGCTCTTCTGGTCTGTATTATCCTGAATTCAACTATTATAGAATAGGTTTAGAAAATATTATTTTGTGGATATTCTTCAGCAGCTTTACATTTTCTGCAAATCAAAATCTTTTGTTACTTCTTTCACTTCTGGATTGTTTTTTTCTTCCCCTCCACACAAAGAAACTTTTCTGTTAGAATTAGTTTAATAGTACTATAGTGAGGTATACATTCTTCTGGAGTAGAAGGAGAGGGAGCAGGGGTTCACTTTGAAAGTAAGCATAACTTTTAAATTTATTTCTGTGTCTAACCAGACATGTTAGCAGGTAGTTTTACGTTACTTAAAAATGTTCAAGTTCTTATTTTCTTTGTATGTATTAGGCCTCAAGAAAGGAGAACTGGATATGAGCAGTTTCACCCAGGCCCGTCTCCAGTGGATCATGATTCACTGGAATCCAAACGACCACGTCTGGAGCAGGTTTCTGATTCCCATTTTCAGCGTGTCGGTGCTGCGGTTTTGCCTTTAGTGCATACGCTGCCAGAAGGGTTGAGGTCTTCTGCAGATGCTAAGAAGGTAAATATTTGTTCTCTTGCCCTGTGGAGTTGTAGGTTTGTAATGTTTATTTATCCATATTTAGGCATAGCCGACCTAAAAGGAAGTCCCAGTTAGGCCAATCTCTAAAGATTAGTGCTATGGGAAAGTAAAAATTTTGTTAAGAAAAACTAAAAACCACAGATTTAGTGCTCTAGACTTTCAAAGTTAGTACTTTTGACTTTTTGGTAAATGAAACCAATCTGAGGACTGTTGTAAAGAAAAATTTCTATTGAATAATTCTCAAGCATTTTGTACTGGCTCGTTGGCCTATAAAATGTGATCAGAGGTACTCAAGACTGCCAGTTTTGTTAAATTTAAGTTAAATTTTATGTAAGCCCCTTAAATTCAGTAGCAATTTATTAACTTGCTGCCTGAGAGAAAACACATTTTAGGTAAGGTTTAACTGTGCTTATAATTTTTATGCAGAAAAAAATTGTTTCAAATTTATATACGTACAGATTGAATGTCTGTCATCTGAAGTATTTGGGACCAGAATTGTTTTGGATTTCAGATTTTTTCAGGTTTTGGAGTATTTGCAGAATACGTACTGGTTAAGCATCCCTAATCTGGAAGCCCAAAATGTGTTTCCTTTTAGCGTCGTGTCTGTGCTCAAAAAGTTTCAGATTTTGGAGTTTCTTGGATTTTGGGCTTTTGGATTAGGGATGCTCAGCCTGTAAAACATACTTATAGAAACCTTGGGAAATACAGTGGAAAAACGCTACCTGTAATTCTGTAACTCGAAAATAACAAATCCCTTCAGTTTTATTACAGTACGATTGATACATAAAAATTGTGTATATTTACGGTGTACAATGTGATATTTTGATATATGTATACATTGTGAAATGATTAAATCAAGTGAATTAACATTAATTACCTCATATAGTTATTTTTTTGTGGTGAGAACATTTAAAATCTCTTAGCAGTTTTCAGGTGCAGTCATGAGTTGTTTAACGATGGGGGATACGTTCTGAGAAATGAGAGAAATGTGTCGTTAGGTGATTTTGTTGTGTGAACATCATGGTGTGTACTTGCACACACCCTCATGGTATAACCTACTACACGTGTATGGCTTTTACTGGCAACATGAGCATCGGATTTGGCATGCTTAGGGGCTGTGATGAACACAACAAGGATAGGAGAAAATGAAGCAATCAGAAGACTCGGTGAACACAAGATGTGTGATACTGCTGCTGGCATAGCACACCATACTGTTCTACAGTAAAGTTTTTGGTTTTTTTTAGTACGTAGAAGGAGTATATTCTAAAATAATGATAAAAAGTATAGTATAGTAGGTCCAGAAATCAGTAACATAATAATTTATTATGAAGTATTATGTACTGTACATAATTGTGTGTGCTATAGTTTTATAGGATGGGCAGCACAGTAGGTTTGTTTATGCCGGCACCTCCACAAACATGTGAGTAATTTGTTGTGCTTCAAAGTTACAATGGCTCAGACCTCACGAGGTGATAAGAATTTTTCAGCTCTATTATGATCTTATGGGAGCACCATCATATACACAGTGCAGCGTTAACTGAAACGTTATATGGCGCATGACTGTAGTACATTACTATTAACTATAGTCATCATGCTGCATAGTCAGAGGTAACTGCTTTTAACACTTAGCCTTATTTTGTGACATTTCAAATAATGTTTATTGTGAATTTATGAGAGAGTTCTATTAAGATCAAACCATTTTTCTCCTTGTGTTTATTGTTACTTACCTTTCATCTTTTGTGACATGTGTGCTTGTGTACTATGCCCTTATTTTGTTGTTATGTTTATCTTTTCCAACTGTCTGTTTTGCTTGTTGTTAAATCTGCAGATTAGGAAATACTTGACATTTAATAGGTACTGAGAAAATATTTGTTTTAGAATAAACTAGTAATTTTAAAAATTCTGTTAACAGTGAATTGTTAACCTTTTTACTAACATATGTTAATATTTTCCCAGTGTCTTGTCTCAACTTTTTAAAAAGCATATTGAAGTTTAAAATGTTTTTGTCATCAAATATCTTTTTTTGTCATCAAATATCTCATAAAGTTTATTTACCTTTATGGCTAATTGTCCTTTTAACCCTGAAGTCAGCTGGATAAAGACCCACTCAATTTCTTTTGAGTTCTTGTATGATAAAAAGTGATTTTTAAAGGATAGTAAATATGTCTACAGTTTATTTTCAAATAGTTCAGCTGAAAAAAAAAAGGGTGTGTGTGTTTATATAGAGAAAGCGAATATAGCAGAATATTAACAAATGGTGAATCTAGATGGAAGATAAATGTGTTATATCATTCTTTCAACTTTCACGTTAATTTAAAAATTTACAAAATATTAAGTTGGGTGGGAAAAAGCTATTTGAGATAACCTAGAGGTTGGATAAACTATTGGGAGTTTTGAGACCCACCTTAGCATGTGAAATGCCTGTATGGGGTTTGTAGGAAATGTCTTGCTGCATTAAAAAATTTTTTTTTAAATAGAGTCAGTTAAGTTTTCCTTCCAAGGCTGAATAAATTACCACAAATGTAACTTATAGCTACAGAATTTTAAAATTTTATTTATTTATTTACTTTTAACCAGAAAGGGATCTTAAAACCTCATTCATTTAAATGTAACATGTTGGGTTATAGTATGACCTATTTCTACTTATAGTTGAGAACCCAGATGTCAGGAAAAATTATGTGACCTCTAGGTAGTATCTCCTAAGTTGGAATGAAAACCCGAGACCCTAGACCCTTAGTCCTGCTTTTTTCCCCTAAAGAGTGAAACATGATTATGACTCCAACTCCAACTTCTACTACTACTACTACTACTACTACTACTACTACTACTACTACTACTACTACTACTACTACTACTACTACTACTACTACTACTACTACTACTACTACTACTACTACTACTACTACTACTACTACTACTACTACTACTACTACTACTACTACTACTACTACTACTACTACTACTACTACTACTACTACTACTACTACTACTACTACTACTACTACTACTACTACTACTACTACTACTACTACTACTACTACTACTACTACTACTACTACTACTACTACTACTACTACTACTACTACTACTACTACTACTACTACTACTACTACTACTACCACTACTACTACTACTACTACTACTACTACTACTACTACTACTACTACTACTACTACTACTACTACTACTACTACTACTACTACTACTACTCTTCTTCTTCTTCTTCTTCTACTTCTTTTTCCTCCTCCTTCTTTCATCTTCCTTCTTCCTTCAGGACTTAAAAAGAATTAACTTTTGTTAGTTTTTTTTTCTTTTTTCAATATTGTTGAGTCCAGGTATATCATTTATAGAATAGAGATTTGTAGGATTAGATAAGCTTGAAGGAATAGTAGTAGTATTTACCACTTAGAAATAATAGTAATAGTAATAATAATAGTAGTATTACCACTTAGAAATCATTGTTAACGTTTTTATCTTGTTCCTTATTGTGCATATTTATTTTATTTTATTATTTTTATGCATATTTTAATTTTATTGTAAATCAGGATGAATGGATATCTTAAAAAATTGAAAAGCTATAATATGGAGTTGAGTGAAAACACTGGATTCCACATCCCCAAAATGTGGAAAATCCAAACTTATATAGGCAAAATTTAAAAGAAATGGTTTTGAAAGTCTTATATCCATTTTTTTTAAAAAAAATTTTATGAATCATAATTGATTATACATATTTAGGGGGTTCAGCGTTGACATACGTTGATCAAATCAATATTACTAGCATATATATTGTTGCAAGTCATACTTATTCTCTATGCCCCTTGTCCAATCTCTCCCCACTCCCCTCTCCGTCCCCCCTCTAATTACCCTAGATTTCTTCTCTCCTTCTGAAAGAGTAAAGGTTACTCTGTTGATTTGCTGTCTAGATGATCTGTCCGATGCTTAGAGGTGTGTTCAGGTCCCCAGTATTATCATAGAGCAGATGTTTCTTCTGTCACTCTGGAATGAGCTTTGTGGAGAGAGACATCCTCTTCTTTTCTTTGGTCTCTGCTGGTAACTCTCCTTGTATCAATGCACTCCAGTGGCTGGCGGACATCTACATGGTGGTTGTGGTGTCTAGGAGCTTTTGCGGCAGCCATAGTTATTGTGCTGACTGTGGTGGGCCACCCACAAGGAGGTGATGTTTTTGGCATGCTCCTTACCTAGTTGCTGGTGGCAGTGGCAGTGTGCCTGATTGTGGGAGGGTGTCTGGTCCCTGGCTCCATGCCTCCGGACCCCGAGTGGGCCCCGTGGTGCTGGCAGTGTGCCTGTTGTGGGCAGAGGGTCCGCTCCTCTGCTCCATGCCTCAGGACCCCAGTCGAGCCCTCTGGTACTGGTGGTATGCCTGGTTGTCCCCCCTTTCTGGCTTGGTAGCCCAGGGGACTTCCGTTCTTTCTAGGTGTTATAGGTGTTCTTTGGTGAAATGAGACCTTTACTAGTTAATATCAAACTTTGTCTCTGGTTGTGGGTACTCTGTTTTTTCTTTCAGTTCTGTGTTGGATTATTTACTGTTCCCACCACTTAAACTCTGCACTGGAACTAATTTGTTGTCCTTTGCTTACTTCTAAAGTGGGGGAACTTCCTGTGGGGACCAGTACTTGAGCTCTGTAGTTGAGCTAAATGGCTGCTTTGCTGTTGATTCCTTAGGGAAGGCTTTTTGTGCAGCTCAGGTTTTAATGGTTGACTTTATAGGACTTCTGGGTTTAGTGGAATCCAGTGCACCTGGGTTGTGTAGAAACACTGGTCTGGGCCTGAGTCTTTTCATCAAACTGCACCCCATGCAATTCTATATTCCTGATTTGTCTCCTCTGAGTGTTCCTACACTGATTGGGGGGCAGATCAGCTGTCCTTGCTGTGCCCCAGTGTTCTCCCAGTGGGCCGTACTCCCCCACCACCCATGCTGCAAACACTTCCCATGGGACAGGCTGTATGCTGGTCCCTTGCGATGACTCACCGGCCTCTGAGTGGCTCCTTTTTTTTCAATTGTTGTGGCTCCTCGCTCCTCTGTGGGTCAACGGGAACCCTGTTAGTGGTCTTGCTGGCCTAGGGGCCACCAAGGCTTTCTTTTCCCCTGCTGCCTCCATGGAACTCCATCCAAAGGGCACAGCTGTGGATTTTGCCAGCTCCTGCTGTGTGCTCTCAGCAGCTCCAGCCTGGAAGCGGCCAGGGCTCAAAACAGTCAGAGAGGTTTTCTCTTTCTCTCATCGTGGCTTCTCCCACCTTTGTGCACTCTGTAGGTCTCTCCTCCTCTTCCCCTGAGCTCTAGCGGCCCCAGCTTGGCTGTTGTTGCTTTTTAATAGTTGTAAATTAGTTGATATGTGGGAGAGAGTGATGCTGGGGACTATGTATTCCACCATCTTGACCAGAAGTCTTGTTGTGGGCATTTTAATATGCTCACTTTGTACATTTTGTTTAACTATTTTTTTGCTTAAGTATATCATGAACTTCTTTTTGTGTCAGTGAGTTTACAACTATACTGTTAGTAGTTACTTAGTGTTCCATATATGAATTTAAAGTAATTTATTTAATCAGTTGTCATACATTTAGGTTACCTGTTTATTCATAAGTACAATATTGTGACATATTGATTAGGCTGATTTTTTGTATATATTCTTATTTATTTCCTTAATGTAAATTCTTATTAGTATAATTAATTACAGATCAGTGTTGACATATTTTTAAGGCTTTCAGTGAGTATTTTTAGATTGACCCGCAAGAGTAAGACTGGTTCTTATTCCTGACAGCAGTGTACAAAGGTGTATCCTTGGTGGCACCACACATTTATTGTTTTTAAAAATAATAATTTTTAATTTGATAAATGCTTGTTTTTAACTTGCATTTCTTAGTGAAATTTAACATTTTTTGTTTATTGTTTATTCATCTTTCCTCTTTTGCAAATTGTTTTTTCATATCTGCCACCCACTTTTCTGTTGGTTTGTTTTTAATTTTATATAGAGTTGTTGGAGTTAATGTTTTGAAATGCTTTTCCCATTCCATCATTTGCCTTTTAAATTTGTTATTACTATTTTGTTAAACAGAAAATTGTCTATTTTATTTTGATCCATCTATTTCTTTTTTTTTTTTTAAATGATCCCTTTTGCTGTTGGCCATCCTGAGTACAAGATAATATGAATCCATTTTTTGTTTCTTGTAAGTGTTTGTTGTAACTACTTGGTTTTTATTTTTATATAAGATGTGAGGTAGGAATCTAAGCATTTTTCTTCAGAATAGATTTTCCAGACTAGATGTTCCAACACAAGGTTGTAAGCTCTATGAATGCATGGATCATGTCTGATTTGACCACCACTCTATACCTAGTTCTTGTACTCAAGGAATTTGATTTTTGTTAAATATTTAACTGGAGTGGAAGTCAGTGGAATTATCGATTTGTAATAGTAGTTCTTAGAGCATGCATCAGAATCATCTGAGGAGCATTTTTTAAATCTGCTAAACCAAAATATAATCTGTTTTGCTATTATACATGGTTCTCTAGCAAAAATTAGCTCATATGCATATGATTGGAGAATGATATTAATATAATATGGAAGTCCTGGTGGTTCAACTAAAGATTTTCCCCTGTACATTAATGTTTCAAAGTTCTCAGGAGCAAGCCATCTTATAATTAAAGAGCCTTTACAACATATGAAGACTTCGAGAAAATTGAAGGTTCTGCATTTAGTCTTCTTTTAGTGAATATAGTAGCTGGTTTAGTGAATTCAAGAACTGCTGTGCTTTTCACAGTGTTAGGGAAGATTTGAGTGTTGAAAGATACCGTGAAGACATTTTCCCTTGTATTCTTTGTTTTTAAAGGTCAGTAAAGATGATTGTACCCCAGATCTGATTTTTTATTTTGATGAAACATAGTATTTTCTTTAGAAAGCCAGTACCTCAAGGAATTATATCTTAACAGAGGAAGGATGAAGTACAGGGTTTCAGCTGCCAAAGACTAACTGTATACTGAATGCAAATGATACTGGAGCTTTAAGTGTATTAAGTCTATTAGAGTTGTGATTGTTTTTATTAATGCTTTTCTTAGCGAGTAATAGTACAGACTTTAGGATATAGCCATAATCTTATTTTCCCAGAAGTCCTCTTATATTTAGTGCATACTATTACAGAATGTTAGGCTTTTTAGCAATGTATATTTTATGTTTTAGATGAAATCCCTGTACCAAGGAGTTTTGGAACAGCTATTCAAGTATCTCCTATATAATTTCTTGGTGCAGAACTACTGACTTTCCACAGTTACTTAATCATTATTTAATACATTTTAGGGTCCTATAGTCCTTCTAGGCTTCTCCTATCTTAAAAAAGAAAACTAAATCTAAAATTAATCTAAAATTCATGTGTTTTATAATATTACTTATATTTCAGACTGGAAATTAATTGTGTGTGTGTGTTGGGGGGGTGGTAGATTTTGGGTGGAGAGGCTTTCATTCTGCTGTAGTTCTCTGCTGATTTGGAGGTGAAATGGGATGGCATTTTTGGCTAAAGAGATGTTATATGTGCTGTAGTTTCGGCAGGCTTAGTTGCCTTTATGAAAGTAGGTCCAGAATAATAGCAACAAAAGTTCTGGTCATTTCTGTGACTTCTGTATCTCAGTTTTGGCCTTTAGAAAACCCAACAGCTTTTTGATAGGAACTCTTAGTCATATCATAGCTGTTAATTTGGGTGGATACACAAGTTTTATCTGGAGTGATACTATTTCCCAATCTACTCGTTCAGCCATTTTGAAGAGCCATTGCAAAGCAATGTCTTAGAAAGTGGTATCTTCCTCTGTCATGATTGTGCTATTATTTTCCCAGTAATTCTCTATAATGTCAGTATTGTTACATTAAGGGCTGATCAACCACCTGGCCACTGCACTCTGTATAGCTTTTAAGGTCTTCAGAATAGTCAATGATATATCTAAACTTATAAAAGTAGTATAAACAGTCATGGGGGTTGTGTATTGTATGTTTGTATGTGTGTGAATATGAAAATTACTACTAAACGACTACCATTAGAGAAATAGTGCTCATGGCTCTGCTGTATTTTAAAATTGACTTTTATTTAAGAGAATCTTGACTCTAACAGTAGTTATTAGTGAGAAATAAATTGTTCTTGGTTTTCTTATCTAAAGGATCCAGCATTTGGAGGAAAGCATGAAGCTCCATCCTCTCCAATCTCTGGGCAACCATGTGGAGATGATCAAAATGCTTCACCTTCAAAACTTTCTAAGGAAGAGTTAATACAGAGTATGGATCGTGTAGATCGAGAAATTGCAAAAGTAGAACAACAGATCCTAAAACTGAAAAAGAAACAGGTAAGTATTTGTTTTTACTGCTTAATATAGTCTAAGAATATATGTTTGTCTCCCTAAAAAAGATAAAGTTCAAAAATATGGAAAATTCAACGTTCTATAGGATAAAATCATGCCTTATACATTCTGTGACTTAATTTTTTTGTTATCAGTTTCATTAGTTTCATCCATTCATTTCCCCTGCTATATTGTCTGATTATAGATAGCAAAATTTGTCCATTCTATATTTGATGTCATTTAGAATTTTTTCCTGTTGTTTTTTTTTTTTCTATTTCATACAATGTTGCTATTTTTGATTTACATATGAAGAGATTTTCTAGGGCATATGCCCAGGAATAGCATTGCTTGGCCAGAGATTATGCACATCTTTGAGCATACCAGATGCTACTAAATTTGCTAAAATGGTAGCACCATTTTATATTCCCATGGGCAGCATATATGAGTACCAGTTTGTGCACATTCTTGCCTTTTCTTGATTTTTTTTTTTTTTTCAGTTAGATGTGAAATAGTTCTCACTGTGGTTTTAATTTGCAGTTTCTTGATTAGGAATGAGGCTGAGTTTATTTTCATTTATGTTCATCATTCAAGTCTTTTGTCTGTATTCTCTTAAGTGATTTTGTTGTTTTCTTATTTTTAGGATTTCCTGAAATCTCTTGTCAATTGTGTGTGTAGCATGGCTTGTCATTTTGCTTTTTTTCATTAGTTAGGGAGGATTTTTAAAATAGAGAGGATTTTTTAAAATGGAGGGATACTTTACATATCACAGTATTCACCCACTGAAAGTGTATAATTAAGTGCTTTTAGAGTGTCCATAAAGTTGTGCAGGTTTCATCACTGTCTAATTCTCTAGAACATTTTTATCACTTCAGGAAGAAACCCCATACCCATTTGCAGTTTCTCCCCATTTCCCCCTTTTCCCAGCCCCTGGCAGCTACTGATCTGTTTTCTATCTCTATGGAAATAGAAATTTCCATACTACTCTGGACATTTCAGGTAAATACTACTATTGACATTTCGGATAAATAGAATCATATAAAATGTGACCTTTGTGTTTGGCTTCATTTGTTTAGCATGTTTTCAAGATTCATTCAGGTTGTATCTTGTATCAGCACTTTATTACCTTTTATGACTGAATAATATTCCATTGCATGAATATACCATGTTTTATTTAAATTTTTGAGGAACTACTTAACTGTTTTCTAAAGTTACTGTATCATTTTACATTCCTACCAGCTATATATGAGGGTTCCATTTTCTCTGCCTTCTTGCCAACATTCATTTTTTACCTTTTTTTCTCAATAGCCGTCTTAGTAGGGGTGAAGTGGTATCTGATTGTGATTTTGATTTGCATTTCCTTAATGACTAACGATGTTGAGCATCTTTTCATGTATGTCTTGGCCATTTGTATATCTTTTTTTTTTTTTTTGTCTTTTGTCTTTTTCCGTGTCCGGCAACGGATCGCAACCCTCAGTGTTGCCCCCATACCAGACCGGGGACCGGCAACGGGATTGCAACCCTCGGTGTTGCTCCCGCGCCTCGCTCAGCCAGTGAGCGGGAACCGGTCTGTATGTGGGATCCGAACCCTCGGGCGGGAGCGCCGCGGTGCTTCCCAAGCGGCGCACTTATCCAGTGCGCCACCGGGCCTGTATATCTTTTTTAGAGCAATGTCCATTCAGATCCTTTGTTCATTATTTAATTGTGTTGTTTTTCTTTTTATTGTTGAGTTGTAAGAGTTCTTTATATATATTCTCGATATGAGACCGTCATCAGATGTACGACTTGTAAGTATTTTCTCTCATTCTGTAGGTTGTCTTTTCACGTTCCTGACAGTATCCTTTGATGTACAAAAAGTTTTTTATTTTGATGAAGTCCAATTTATTTTTCGTTTTGTCACTTGTGCTTTTGGTGTCATATCTAAGAGCCATTGCTTAATCTAAGGTCACAAAGATTTACATCTATATCTTCTTCTATGAGTTTTATAGTTTTAGCTTTTACTTTTGGGTTTTTGATCCTAATAATATTTTTTGGTGAACAGAATTTCTTTAGGTTTTATATTAGACCATGCTGGGGTTATTAAGGTAGCTTACTATATTTTTGAAAAGTTTTATAGTTTTGCTTCTCACATTATTCTTAATCTGCTGGAGATTTATTTTTGTGTCTTCTTTAGGTAGGGTCAAAATTGATTTTTTTCTTGTATGGATGATTAATTGAAAAGTTCATCTTTTCCCACTGTTATACAATATTATCTCTATCATAATTCAAGTTTGCATTTATATATGGATTGATTTCTGGGCTTTGTGTTCTCATCTATTGGAATTTTAATTAGAATACTATGGAATATAGAGATCAGTTTGGAGAGAATGATATCTTTATGATATCGAGCATTCCAGTCCTTGAATATGGTATATTTGTCCATTTCTTTCATGAGATGTTTCATAATTTTGTTTTTTGTTAAATATCCTCTATGCCTTGTATTAGACTCAACTCTAGAAACTTCATACTTTTTTATGTTATTGCTAATAATATCTTTTTGAAAATTAGGTTTTCTAACTGTTGCATTTGATTTTTTCATATTGACCAGCAGTCTCCCTAAATTCTTTTTTTAATGCTAATTATTTATCTGTAGATTCTTTTGCGATTTCTATGTAGGTAGTGGTCATATCAAGTTAAGAAAAAATTACTTCTTATTTTTCTCTCTCTTCAGTTTTTATCCCTTATACTTATTTCTCTTTCCTTTTTTCGTGGCTGGCCGGTGTGGGGATCCGAACCCTTGACCTTGGTGTTGTAACACCACGCTCTAACCAACTGAGCTAACTGGTCAGCCCTTTTTACTTATTTTCTATTGCCTTGTTTCTCTGGTTAAGACTGCAGTATAATATTGAAAATGGTCATTGTTCTTTTCTGCTTTTAAAAGAATGCCTTTTACATTTTACCATTGATTATGTTGTTTTTTGTAGACATCCTCCATCAGATTGGGAAATTCCCTTCTATTCCTAGTGTGCAAAGGTTTTTTATTTTTTTTCCTTTTTATCTTTTTTCGTGACTGGCTACGGGATCGCAACCCTTGTAGACATCCTCCATCAGATTGGGAAATTCCCTTCTATTCCTAGTGTGCAAAGGTTTTTTTTTTTTTTTCCTTTTTATCTTTTTTCGTGACTGGCTACGGGATCGCAACCTTCGGTACTGCACCTGCACCTCGCTCAGCCAGTGAGCGGCCGGTCTGTATGTGGGATCCGAACCCTCGGCGGGAGCGCCGCCACACTCCCAAGCAGCACACTGTAACAGTGCGCCACCGGGCCGGCCCGTGTGCAAAGGTTTTAATCATGAAGGGATCTTGAATTTTATCAAATGCTTTTTCTACATGATTGCCGATCATATAGTTTTTCTCCTTTAATCTGCTAATGTAATTAACTACTTGTTTTTCTAGTGTTAAATCACCTCTACATTCCTGGGTTTAACCTAACTTAGTCATGATGTATTATCTATTTTTTATAAACTGCTAGAGTTGATTTAACAATGTTTACTTTGGGATTTTTATATCTTTTTATTTGTGAGGGAGATCAGCCTATAATATTTTCTTCTTGTACTGTCCTTGTCTAGTTTTGGTAACAGTATCATGCTAATGTGGTAACATTTCTAAAATCAGAAATAATTTATGATTATAATTATTTGTTCCTTGAGTGTTTGGCATAACTCTAATACGGGTAAAATCAATTGGGTCTAGTGAAGATTTTTTGTGTGTGAAGATTTTTTAACTAATCATTCAACTTTTTGTTTGTTTGTTTGCTTTTTTTTTTTTAATTTAGTTCTCCTAGAGATAAGTTTTTTCCCTCATTTTGAGGAATATAATTGTATTTTCTGTATTATAAGTTTTGGCTTCTTATTCCCTTTCTTTGGTTTTATCCTGCTCTTGCATAACTTCTTAACTTGGTTGTTTAGCACATTAATTTTTTAGCTTTTTTTCCTTTTTCATCTCTCTGGGTATTGAACCGGTCTGCATGTGGGATCCGAACCCTCGGCGGGAGTGCCGCCGCGCTTCCCAAGCGGCGCACTGTAGCAGTGCGCCACCGGGCCGGCCCCTCTGGTTTCCATTTTTAAAATATCAGTTCTTAGTCTAATTTTTATTCTTTCGTGGATAATCTGAATTTTCCCTCTGGCTGCTTTAAATAACTACTACTTTTTATTTATTTATTTTTTTGGTTATTTTTACTATGATGTATTTAGGTATGGATATATTTTTTTTAATCTCTTCAGCTTGAAATGCATTGAGATTTCTGAATATGAGGGTTAGAGTTTTTCATCAGTTCTGAAAAATTCTAGGCCATTACCTTTTTTTTACAAAACCCTTTCCAACATTTATTTCCCTCTGAAATTGCAATTAGATGTAAGATCTTATCATTCTTGTCTTCTACTTCTCTTAATGGCTTCACTTTCCCATTTTTTACTTCTTTGGGCTTCATTCTGGGCAATTTGTTTAGTCTGTTTTCCAGTTTACATTTCTCTTTTTAATTATATTTAATCTGCTGTCAAATCTATCTTGAATTTAATAGTTATGTTTTTATTTTGTTTTGGCTCCTTTTCAGATCTGCTCAGTCATTTTTTTTTTAATGCTCCCATGCTTTTATCGAATCATGTTAAATTTTAATAATATTCCTGACAGTACTATTAAGTCTTTGTGGGTCTGATTCTACTGGGCGTCTCTCTCTCTTTTCTTTTCTTTCTTTTGACTTTAGTTTCTTTACTTGTAAAATGGTAATAATAATATTAATAAAACCAATTAGATATATGAGCATTTTGTGGGTTGAGATAATATATTGCATAATAGGTGGCATGTAGTAAATACTCAGTAACACATAACCCATTGTAATAATTAGAAATAATGAAATATATGATCATTATGAGATGTACAGGAGCTACAAATTTTGATGGATATAAAAGACAACAAGGGAAATAAAGAAATATATCATAGCTAAATAGAAACACAGTATTAATAATGTTGTGTGCTCATCTTTTGTTAAATCTTATGTTTTATGCAATTTCAATAAAAACTTCAATTAAATTTATTTTGAAAAATTGGCAAAGTTATTTTAAAGTTAATGTAAAAGAATAGATAGATAGGTAAAGACAGTTTTTATGTGTGTGGGGGTGTGTGTGTGTTTGTTTTCAGCCTTTCGGTTATAACAGTTTTGTTCCAGGGCTATTTAAGTACTAAGAACAAAAGTGTGATTTTCTGAAGATTGTTTATTCCTTAACAGGGATTCTAGAAGAAGGCCCTCTAAGCAGGAAAGAAAGGGCATCACTGAAGAACCCATTCCAATACAAATGATCTCAGAATTCTACATATCTTTCTTTTACTTATAACAGACTACAAGGGTACTTGCAATTCCAAAGTAGAAGTATACAAGCTTCTCTCTTGGCAGATTTTTATTCTTTACTTGGGTATGGTCTGACTTATAGGACTGGGAGCTTTGACTATCTTAGTAATACAGATAAATTTTTCCTCTAGGCTTTATACTAAACTTCATCTTTCCCTAATGTCCTTTTTTTTTTTTTCCTTTTTGTCTTTTTTCGTGTCCGGCAACGGATTGCAACCCTCAGTGTCGCGCCCGTACCGGAC
>NW_007726743.1:396194-403978 GCF_000696425.1 Galeopterus variegatus
CACCTCGCTCAGCCAGTGAGCGGGAACCGGTCTGTATGTGGGATCCGAACCCTTGGCGGGAGCGCCGCCGTGCTCCCAAGCGGCGCACTGTAGCAGTGCGCCACCGGGCCGGCCCCCCTAATGTCCTTTTTATTATCTTTAGGCAGTTAACATCTTAGTCAGTGGTCTTATGCTATATTTTATTCATGCAGATATTTTTTGAGCATTTACTAGGTATCAGGCACTCGTTTGGGTGCTGAAAAAAAAGCAGTGGACAAAGCAAACAAGTCTCTGCTTACTTGTTACTAATGATAATAATAGGCAGGGGATTGCAGGTTGGCTCAGCTGGTTAGAGCGTGGTGCTCATAACACCAAGGTCCAGGGTTTGATCCCTGTGCTGGCCAGTCACCAAAAAAGAAAGAGAGTGAGAGAGAAAGAAAAAACAATAGGTAATATTTACTGAACATTTATAGTTGTTACATGTTTTACATTATTTAATCTTTTCAAAAAGCTATATGATAGGTAGTATTGTTATCCTATTTTACACAAGTGGTTTAGATATTTGCTTAAGATTGAGGTAAGGACCCAGAAAGGGTCCTAGGATCACACCACTTGTGAAGGGTAACCCTAAGGCTCAAACCCAGGCAGACTCAAAGATAGCCTTCTGCTTTATAATTGCACACACCAGTAGTCCATATTCTTGTAATTATAACTACTGCCCCTTGACTGGAGCACTATAAAATATAAAGGTTGGGTGTTGGGGTTGGTACAGTGCTGTGCTGATTAAGAATTAACCCCCAAACTCCTTTCTGCCATATTCTCCCCACCAGACAGTAATATATACTATGTATCTATAACATATAAAAGTGTTTTTCCAGTGCTATCAAAGGTCATTGTGATAGAGGTATATAGGGTACCTTCATTAAGTTTAATTTCTCATTATTGTGCTTTAAATTTACCAGAATTAAAATATTAAAAGGTGTTTCCCCTTAGTCATACATATCTCTGTGATTTGTGTTGTTTAGTTATTAATCACAATAAATCTGATTGTTTTTCTTCGAACCCTTGGATCCATGAGACCCTTGTAGATTAGATGGTTATCCTGTAGAATCAGCAAGCAAGGCTCAGTAACATGTATCGTCTCTGGTGATTAATTACTGGTGGCAGTGATGTGCTGCACATGTCTGACTCTTTCTTTCTGGGTCTCTTAGCAACAGCTCGAAGAAGAAGCAGCTAAACCTCCTGAGCCTGAGAAGCCTGTGTCCCCTCCTCCTGTGGAGCAGAAACACCGCAGTATTGTCCAAATTATTTATGATGAGAATCGGGTAAGCTCATGCCATCTCTGACAGCACAGGCTTTTAAACCCATTTGATTCTCCTTTTTCTAGTTCTAGATATGTTCTGTTGTAATTTTAATTGTATTAAAAGCAAATTTGTTATAATTTTTAATGTTCGTAAACTTTGGTTGATCAAAGCTTGGTATTTTTTCCTTATATTGAAAGAAAGTTGACAGTTGTGCCTTAAATTATTTAATGTATCATTTTACATTATATATAGTATAAGTATTTAAGAAGTAGAATTTTATCAGCTGAATCCTTCTTCTATTATATAAATACTGGCAAGCAAGTTTGGTAGCACATAATACAAAACAGCCATTCTGTAGTTTTCTACTTTATAAGGGGCATGTAATACCTTTACTGATAGCATTTCAGTAGAGATAGGTTCATTGGATATGAAAATGAACTTCATTATCAGCTTCAAAATTGATAGCTGGGGTGTGGTTTGAACTTATAAAGTTCGAAATAGACTTTCACCTTTAGGTAGACTTTGCTTTTTAGGTTTATTAAAACAATTTCTTTCTTTTTTTTAATTTTTTTATTTGTCTTTTTCGTGACTGGTAAGGGGATCACAACCCTTGGTGTGGTGTCACCCGCACCGCGCTCAGCCAGTGAGCGCACTGGCCAGTCCCATACAGGATCCGAACCCGTGGCGGGAGTGTCGCTGCGCTCCCAGTGCCACACTCTCCCGAGTGCGCCATGGGGCCGGCCCAAAACAATTTCTTCTTTTACACATTTAATTAAAAATGTTAATGGATTTAGGAAAGCCAGGTCTCAATTCAGTGAGTTATTTTTGTAATTTCAAAGTCAGTTTTTGGCCAGAACCCAGCCCAAGAATTTGCAGTTAAAGGGAAACTGATTTCACCTCAATAAAAAGAAAATGTTCCAACAGAGTTTTGTAACAATGGGCTTCCAGAAATCCTCAATCCCCTAAAAATGTTATGCTTTAAATATTGTGGGAGAAAATAGGCTTGTTAGCTAAAGGTGATCATAAAGTAAAAGTTGGA
Organism: Galeopterus variegatus; assembly: GCF_000696425.1. NCBI lineage: Eukaryota > Metazoa > Chordata > Mammalia > Dermoptera > Cynocephalidae > Galeopterus > Galeopterus variegatus. The sequence goes on from NW_007726743.1 coordinate 398,517, forward strand.
ATGGTTTCAGTTTGTTTGCTTTGTAGTGAGTAGATTCATCAGCATCAGCCTGTTTTACACAGCCTGTAACTTTATTTTATTTATTTATTTAATTTATTTATTTATTGTCTTTTTCGTGACCGGTAAGGGGATCGCAACCCTTGGTGTGGTGTCGCCCACACCGCGTTCAGCCAGTGAGCGCACCGGCCATTCCTATATAGGATCCGAACCTGCAGCGGGAGCATCGCTGCGCTCCCAGCGCCGCACTCTCCCGGCCTGAGCCTGTAACTTTATAATAGCCCAGATTCTAAAGGAAATTGGCCTTAGGAAAAGCATAATTAATTAGTTAATTTAATTACTATGAATTGGTAATTAAACTTTTATTGGAGTGATATTGGACTCATATACATGTATGTGTATGTATAGATAGGTAGCTGAGAGTCATCCGATATATAACACTTGTGACAAGGTTAAGTGTCATGGGCAGGTAAAAATATGGACAATTAATATTTTTTTGGCTGGGTTCAAAATTAGTCTTATTTATCAAATGTCCAGAGCAATCTACCTGAAGATAAATCCAATGAAGATGGAGAGCAATAAGGGAAGTGAGTGACAAGGACCACCTCAGGCCATGCCTAGAGGGAGGATGTGGCCCAGGGTCGACACTTGCCGCCTTGAGTCAGGGAAGCCAGAAATATGGGATTTTAATGTGCAGTCTCTTGATTTTTAAATAATACTCTGTAGACCAACACCAAACTTTGGTGGGCTGATGGGCTTCATAGCCAATTTGTGACCTCAGGGATAAAGCAAATAGGGATTAAAGCTGATAACAATGGAAATTTGTTAGTTTTTTAAAAAAGTTTTATAAAATATTGAATTTTTTTTAATATGAGTTAATTTTCAAATAAATTGAATTCAATGATGCTTATTAATTGATCAAATTTTTTAATGAGCCTTGTCTTACAGGCCTAATAAACAATTCAAATATTAGTTAATTCTGTGGTTGCCTCACTGGGATGTGAGGACTGAAAACTATTGAACAAGATCTGATAGAGAATTTAATTTTCATTTGATTTTTTATGTGGATGTTTTTATTAATTAGTACAGTAAATGTTTCATGATGCCCATCAACAAAACTTGAAAACTCCTTTCAGACCTCTTTCTGTTTTAGTGTTTACATTTTTGGTTTGTTGTTCATCCTATGAAGAAAAGGACCAAATTTGAAATCTATCTTAGTGTTAGACTTATCTTCGTACAGTGAAGATTGTTTTTAACTCACAGTAACTGTTGAAGTTATCTTTTCTTTTGTATATATTTTTAATGTACGCTAGCTGTGGTTGCACAGTGCACAGTTCTAGAATCATAGTGGGGGCTCCAAGGGGAGGTGATGAGAGCACCACGGGGCCTGCGCACAGGCCTTCTCACTGCCCACTCAGTGCTCGTTCTGCCTGCCCCGCTGCCTTTGTCAGGCCTTCTCTGCCTCTTAGCTTTTTCTAATGAAGGACCTGATCTATTTCAAGGCCATGGGCAAAAAGAGAACATGGTAATGACAAACGTTCTCTCGTTCCTTGTGTGGCAGCAGTCTCGCTGGAATTAAGCCTGTGTGGCTTAAGAGAGGGACCATTGTCATGTATTTTATTTAGAAAGTTAGTGGGAGGAAGAAAACTGCCCAGAAATGACTGTTAATTTTAAAGTTGGCTTCCTGAGAGAAAAGTGGACTTGCGTCATACTTAAACCTGAAACTAACTTTGCTTAGTCTCAAAGCAGACTACTCTTTTGGACTATTTTTAACAGTTTGATTTGCTACAACCCAGCCCGGTTGTAGGTTCCAAAAATATTCATAAATGTGCTAATTTCAAAACATTATTTCATATAAAAACGTGCATGTTAGGATTTAGTAGAGTAGTTTACAGAAACGTCTTGTGTATAATTTGGGTGATATTCAAGAGAATATGACACCAGAAGAAAAGGGGTTGATAGTAGAGAGTATATATAGTGCCAATGACTTCTAGTCACCTAGTTCAGTATCCTAGGAATTAATCTATTTCTTTTCCTTTGCCACCACATAAATGTTTAGTTTAATCAGTGAAGGGAATCATTCCTACCTTCTAAATATTGGTCTGGTCAGTTGCTTCTCTCCTCCTCATTTGGCATTGGCTTAATTTGAGTCTTTATCTCTCACGTAGTTATTTATTTGTTTATTTATTTTTTTGGCAGCTGGCCAGTATGGGCCTCTGAACCTATGACCTTGGTGCTATAAGGCTGCACTCTAACCAACTGATTTTATCTCTCACGTAGTTATTTATTTGTTTATTTATTTTTTTGGCAGCTGGCCAGTATGGGCATCTGAACCTATGACCTTGGTGCTATAAGGCTGCACTCTAACCAACTGATCTAACTGGCCAGCCCTCACATAGTTATTGAGTCTTCTTCGTTCAGTCTTTTTTCTTTCTAACCATCTTTCACATTTGCATCCCATTACATGGTTCTGCAAATAAAACCTTTTGATGATTTCCCACTTTCTACAGAATAGACCAAACCTTTTATTGGCACTTAATAAATAAAGGTTGCCTAACTGTCTTCCCCTTGCCCCATACTCCCTTCTTAGTGATATCCTACCAGAACAGGTTTTGAGTGTTCATTTGAAGTTGTTAGTACTTTTACCTCACAGTGTTGCCCCTGCCTTCAGGTGGTTCAGTGTTTTGTCTTTCCTATCTGTGTAGTACACTTATACTTCAAGACCCAGCTCTCTATGAAGCCTTTTGAGACCCCCTCATCCTCCTATACTGGGAAGAGTTATCTTTTTAAGTGTTTTGTTATGGTCTACAAGCTCCTGGCACATAGAACATCCTCAACATATGTTTGAGGAATTAATTGTTCTCTTAGCCTTAGAATAAAAATTATAATATTGAAATATGAGGGTTTTAAGTTAAAGTTTTTTCTGCCAAACTATTGATAATTAATCTGTTCTTAGCAAGGAAGATTTCTGTTAGATAGCATTTTGGTCTAGATTATTTTACTTTTGAAAATGGCATGGTAAAAATGTATATGAGGATAATTCAATATTTATTCACTACTGAATACTTTTAGTAATTCAAACTAATCATTTCCTTTACTGTTCAGCTATTACAAAGGTTTCCTTGTTACTAAAAAATATGCTTTTCTTCAGGGAGATAATTTGGTTTACTGCAGTTAAAGATTGATTACGGTACTTTATGTTTTAAAATTTTCATTAAAGACGGTATGAGTTAAAGTATTTAGAATGTTTGGGGGATTTATTTCTAACAGTGAACCTGCACTCAAATTCTCTACATTCTTAATGTCTGTTTGATTTTAAGAATTTACCGATTCTTTAGGTATTGCTTTCAATACAACTGTTATGAAAATACAGTTAGAGAGCATTTCAGCCTAATTGTATAAAAGAAGAATACTTGGAAATAAGGTTAAATTCAGTCTTACATAAGGATTTTTATTTTTGTTATTATTTATTCCACCCATCTGCACACCGAGATAACTATTTTTAAGGAGGTGGTGATTGGCACTTCGGTAATGTAATATTTAATTTTACAGTACTACAATATCTTTATCTCTAGAAAAAAGCAGAAGAAGCTCATAAAATTTTTGAAGGTCTTGGCCCAAAAGTTGAACTGGTAAGTAAGACAATACTTTATAATTTCCAGGGCTTTTTTGTGTAGTAGTTTTTCTTGAGATAAGATGGAATATGATCCATTTACTTTGGGAGAAGAGGGAAGTAGCTGGACAGAAAGTTTGTGATAAAGTTTAAAATAATGGTAAATGAACTTGATTACCTTTGCAGAAGCATCATCCTCAGCATATTTTTGCCTAAACAGCCATTTAATCATTCCAGATAGAAGGAGGAGGAATTAAGAAATAGAAATCTCTTTGACTCATACTATTAGGATGATGGCAGTGCTCAATCTTCCTTTGCCTTTGAAATTAAAAAGCTATGAGTAAATATATTTATTATGGGATATGATAAATTTACAGACTTTCTTATGGGAGTGTCATTATTAGGAGATGGAGTAAACAGAGTTATTCAGGGAACCCCAAAGTCTGGAGGTTTTAGTAGGGCATGTTATTATGTAGACCCATTAGTATTTTACCTAAACTTACATTAAATATCGTTTCTTTGTCTCTTCATGACGTATATACAATATCTTATACATAAATATTTGGTTTATTTTATAGCCTCTCTATAACCAGCCATCAGATACTAAGGTGTACCACGAGAACATCAAGACGTAAGTATTTACCATCTTTGGAGTTCTTCAGTTAAAGACCATATATTCTATAAAGAAATCATTTTTTGCGTTATCTGTTGACATTATTAATGACATAGTGTAGGTGTGTTTTAGATTTGTATAATATGCTGTCGTTTTACTATATGTTATCTTCCTCTGGCTTCTCGGGGGTTGGGGTAACAGCTTTGAGTTTCCGAGGCCAAAAAGTGAAATAAATTATTGCATAAAACTAGCTGGTTTTATAATCTGCTAGTAAAAAGGTGGATACTTAACATTGAAATGGCTTACCTTGAGGCTTGAATTTTTTGCCTCCTGTTTTGTCTTTTTTTCAGTGGAGTACCTGCAAGGCGCATGATGAAGTAAGATAATGAAGCTTTTTCATTTAAGACTAGTGATGACACCGTCCCCCACCAAGCCACATCTGCCATTGCAAAGTAGAAGTGCCACGGATCATTTTATCATTATTCAAAATCCTATTCTAGGGAAATCCCTTCCATGACTCTTGCTAATGACGGTATTTGTAGACCCTTCTGCCATTTAATGTCCTGGTGCCTTGGAAGTGCTCAGTCACCTCATGTGGGTGAGGAGGCTGCTCCAGAATGTAGTTTGCTAGCCTTGCTCATCCTAGTACCAGGCCTTTATGGATGCAGATTTTGGAATAAGAAAATAAGTGAGAAGAAAACCTAGTTTCTTGATCTGATTGAAGTAAGAGAAGAAGCTAGATAGGTATCTCCTTTTTATTTTTATTTTTTTTTAATTATCATAATTTAAGATAATTTTAGGTGAATTATTTTTAGTTTGTGACAAAATTGTGATATTTCTTCTTTATATGTTTTATTAAGTATAACCAGCACATTATAATTATTTACTAGTACAGTTACTAATGGGCACTTTGCTATTTATATATATTTTTCTTTTTTTTTTTTTACATTTCTTACTGAGAGTATGTACAGTAGTTGACTACTTTGCAGAACTGGTGGCAAATATAATTTGCATGGTAGTATGCATGAAAACAATTGAAATTTGAATACTTCTAACTTTTGTTAAGTAAGTGGTTCATAATAAAAGTCATATACTTATGGGTTTTTCTGTGCGATGCTGCTATGGTCTTGGGAACCCTTAGAAGTAGGTTAGGAAAAACTCATATAAAATATACCTTGTTTTGGAACTGTTTAGCTATTTTAACTTTTCTTTTTTTTTTTTTTTTTTTTTTTTTTTTGG
>NW_007726743.1:403988-414014 GCF_000696425.1 Galeopterus variegatus
TTTTTTTGGTACTGTTTATTCCTTTACATTTTTTTTTTTTTTTTTTTTTTTTTTTTTTTTTTGCGGCTGACCAGTAAGGGGATCTGAACCCTTGACCTTGGTGTTATCAACACTGTGCTCTGTTTTAACATTTTTTTAAAATGGAGAATAGCAAATATAATCTAGTTGGCTACTTTTTAAATGATTTTTTCCCCACAAAGCTTCAGTTATGTTTGTGTTCTGTCTTTTTCCCCACAATATAAGCTGGAGGGCAGCTCTGTCTTTATTTCATGTTATCTACGTTGCCTATTTAATGCTCAGCACACTGTCCTGAGATGGGTTACTGACTGGCTAACTTCATTTAAATTCTCAGGAAACGTTTAAAATTGTATTTATTGATTGTCATTTGCTTTTCAGTAGCACGTTAATTACAATGAGAGCAAATTAAATATATGGTAATGCTCCCACTGTGTGTCACCTTTTGAAATATTTACTCAGCTGCATGCATCCATGTGAATCATTCAGTAGCTATTCTTTCATCACCATCATTTGCATTGTATGAAGTAGCAAATGTACCTTTTAATAACTCTTTTCATCTCTTGGCTACTTTTTCATATAGCCAGCTCCTGATTGTCCATGCTTATTTGAGTGGAACCAGTGTCACTGTTAGTCCCGAGTGGCAGATAATTCAAAATATTACTTCTACTTGCCTTGGCTTTGTATTTGTATTTGAATAATCAGCTTGAAATCCTTTCTGGAAGTAGGTGGGGTATAAATATTTATATTTGAACCTGCATGTTATTGTTTTTCAAGGTCACAATGCTTCAGATTTAAAAAGTGAAACTGTTACCTTAAGATATAAGAGAAATCTTCCTTTCTTGTCACATTGCCATCCATTACTTCTTAGAGTGGATTGTGTCATTTCTGTGACTGAAGAAAATCTTCTGTTTAAAGCAGAAGTCACCTCTCTCTAAATATATTGGTATACATTCTCCTCATAGAAGGGAGGTCAGTACCTTACCTGAGGTCAGGAGGTAACTTTAAAAGCTTCTCCTTCTCTTCTACCTCCTCTCCTCCAGGAGTATGCAAAGATTTATATCACTAGAATACTTAAGAAGAGTCAATAACTGTAATTATAACTTGATAGTAATATTTGCCTCATAATTCGGTATATTTATTGAAAATTAATTTTGTACAAAGTCTTGCTATAGAAAGGGAGGAATTTGACTCAGCTCTGATTATTGCAAAAATTATAAAATCTTATTTTACAGGGTGAAAAAATTAGGATTAACTTTGATTACATCGTAAATTCTTAAGTGATCTTTGCCTGTTTTCCTGTGTCTCTGGGGGAAAAAAAAGTGAATACATTATTAAATTATGCTTTTTCTTAATGTCATGCAACCATATTTTTCTCTTCTAGAAACCAGGTGATGAGGAAAAAACTCATTTTATTTTTTAAAAGAAGAAATCATGCAAGAAAACAAAGGGTGAGGTCCTATACTTGTTAACTGAAATTTGTACAACTTTCCCATTCATGCTCATTTAAGCATTCACTTTCCCATTATTAATGAGAATATCCTTGATTATATTTTAGAATCAGTGCTGATTTAGAAAATAAATATACATCTGACTTAAATATAAATCTAATTCTGGTAACATTTTGATATCATAATTTACATTTAATCTCATTATCAAATTAATTTCATTGGTCATCTGTATATAACATTTTCATCTGGCCAACATAAAGAAAATGGTGAGTAGTTTAAATAAATATGAAAGATAAATAGGATGATCTACATTTAGTCTCTTAAGCCTCAAACAAATGTGGGTAAGTTATAGTCATGCTGATTAATCTTTCTTATTAGAAATTGAGCCAGCTAGGGTTTAGCTTTTTCAAATTCAAATAGTTTTTTATATTTTATTTTTTGACTTGCAGTCCAAAAGTTTTGTGGTTATAATCTTCATGGAAATTAAGTTACAGAAAATATAATGCCAGTATTCTTATTTTCATCATATGTTTATACTAATTTTACATACAAAGTGTTCGTACATTTAAATTCAAGTGTCTATTAAAGAAATGGTGTTCTTTAAATCTACATCAAAAATGAATTTTGTGCCTTACATTTCATGACCTGACAGTTTAATGAGTTGTAAAGCTCAAAGAGTCAGCAATTGTTATTTGGTGTAAAACCTTTAATGTTCTAGTTTGCCAGTCTAGTCCTTTCAACACTGTCTTAAATTACTGGTCTTGAATTTTTTCTTTTTTTCCAAAAACATACAGATTTTTTTTTCCTTTTTGTCTTTTTTCATGACTGGCAACGGATTGCAACCCTCAGTGTCGCACCCGTACCGGCCCAGGACCGGCAACGGGATCGCAACCCTGAGCGTTGCTCCCTGCACCTCGCTCAGCCAGTGAGCGGGAACCAGTCTGTATGTGGGATCCGAACCCTCGGTGGGAGCGCCGCCGCGCTTCCCAAGCGGTGCACTGTAGCAGTGCGCCACCGGGCCGGCCCCAACATACAGATATTAAGTAAGAAATTAGCTCATGTATTTTTTCTGTTCAGTAATTTTGTTTTAATTATGCTACTTTATGTGGTACTAAGTTAGCTCTCTAGTGATACAAACACAGGAGCACAGGCCTTTTTACACTTCAGAGAGTAATTATAAAGTTTCTATGTTCATTGATTTGCTTAATAAATATTTATTGACTATGTAGTCTGTCCCATGTATTATTCTACAAAGGTGAACAAGACAGCCATATGGTTTTTTTTCTTTTGTCTTTTCTGTGACCGGTAAGGGGATTGCAACCCTTGGCTTGGTGTCGCCCGCACCGCGCTCAGCCAGTGAGCGCACCGGCCATCCCTATATAGGATCCGAACCTGCGGCGAGAGCACCGCTGCGCTCCCAGTGCTGCACTCTCCCGAGTGCACCACGGGGTCGGCCCAGCCATATGGTTTTATCCCCTAGGGAGCCTGAGGCAACTGGGGCAGACAAGTCAGTAGGCAGTGGGATCGTACTGTGGCCAGATGACAGTGAAAGTATATTAGAAGGGTTCATCTAATGCAGATATGAATCACACAGGGAAGTTTCACAGGAAAACCAATACTCTGTGCAAACTTGTACAAGTAGAGGAAGCAGCTAAAGTGAAGGTCTGTGAGGTGGAGGGAGTATTGCAGGTTCAGAGCTTGCTGGAGGTCAGACTGAGCTGGCAGTGTAGTGAGAGATGGGGCTGCTGAAGGAAGCCGGGCCAGGCTGTACACTACCCTGGAGGTCATCTAAGAGACTGGATCAGATCCCGACGGCACCTTTTAAGATTTTAAACTGAGGAAGTTCAGGTTTGTATTTTAAGAATTTGCATTTGGCTACAACATCAAGAATTCACGGGAGACCTTTTAGGAGGCTTGTATTTTAATCTGGGTGCGGATTGATGTTGGCATGAATTGAAGAGGTAGCAGTAGAGATGGAGAAAAGGTGAAGGACACAACAGACATACTGGAATTGTAAATAATGATTGGGAAGTGGGGGTGGGGCATGGTATGAAGTGTTCGGAAAAGAATATTCTCTCCTCCAATGACACTTTCTTGAGATGACCAATGTTAGCAGTTTTTCATGAGTCCATCAGTTTTCTCTGTCCACGTGTCATCAGATATGTACACACTTCTGTGCCCATAATGGAAGGCTCTTCTGTCTTCTCTGTTTAGAAAATGGTATTGTAACTCACTTATTTCTCTAAAAGCATTAATTCTTGATTTCTTATGGTTCACTGGATTTCTTTTCATTACAAAGTATAGTCAATTTCTATCTTTTCCACACTGTCAAAAATGTTGTTTATTATATAGCTTTTTTTTGTGGGAAGGGGGTGGCTGGTTGATGTGGACATCTGAGCCCTTGACCTTGGTGTTATCAGCACCACACTCTGAGTGAGCTAACTGGCCAGCTCTGTAGCATTATATCTAATAGCAAAAATCCCCAAGCAACCAGAACCTCCAGCAGTAGAGCAACTGTGTGTTTTCTCTTACAGATTGGAAGGATGACAACAAGATTAATATGGTTATCTTTGGGTGATTGTCAGATTATGAACTACAGTATTTATGTGTTTCTGTCTTTAATTTTGTGGGGGGTCTTTTGTTTTTTTTTTTTTTTTACAGTGAAGACATATTGTTATCAGGAAAATAGAAGTAACTGGTCAGCTCCTAGTAGAAGATCATCAATTCGTTTATTAATTTGTGTAGTCTTAATGTTACCTAAAAAATGCAGCCAAAATATGTTGATCTTATGTAGGAAACAAAGCTTCCATTCTCTCTTCTCTTTCAGATTGAGGCCAGCTTTTCATTAACAATCAAGTCATAGGCTAAATGTACTTCTGACTTAATCTTAAAAGTAGCATTTATTTTAAAGTGTTAAAATTGTCAGACTCACAGAGTTTAGTTTAATTGTTATTAATTTGCTACGGGTATTTAATAGGAACAAAAAATCTGTCAACGTTACGATCAGCTCATGGAGGCATGGGAGAAAAAGGTGGACAGAATAGAAAATAATCCTCGGAGGAAAGCTAAAGAAAGCAAAACAAGGGAGTACTATGAAAAGCAGTTTCCAGAAATTCGAAAACAAAGAGAACAGCAAGAAAGATTTCAACGGTAAGTAGTTTGATGTTTAATGGCTGTGATATTTTCCTTGAAATCACACTTTTGCTCCTTCACAATATTTGTTGTTTCCTGAACCTGATCACTAATAAAGTTTGTAAGGAACTTTTATGTTGAATATAAAGCTTCATTGCCAGCCAGTAAAGATTATGTCTTAGTGAATTTAATATTAATTCTTTATGTTTAATCATCCTGTTAAATCTAAATATAAGTGAATATTTTATAAAACTAATTCTTTAGTTCCTGAAAATATTAATTCCTTTGGAAGTGATATTTAATAAGAACAGACGAGAATATCCCTTAGTTCTTCATTACCAACATAATCAAACAGTATTAAATTGATTGCTAATTAAGAAATTCTTTGATTTTGATAGATAGTTTCTGATTTGTTTTTACTTTTTAGAGAACAGGTATTTTGCACAGGTTTTAAAAGCTTTAGTTTTCTTATTCACTGTTTCAATTTGTTTTTACTTTTTAGAGAATAGGTATTTTGCACAGGTTTTAAAAGCTTTAGTTTTCTTATTCACTGTTTCATGTAAGGGTTGTTTAAGCCCCTTTACCAGCAATTAAGTTTTTGTGAGGGATGTTGGTTTTGTTTTTTTCCTCCTTTTAAAATGTTTGATGTATTTTTCTAAGTCTGCCATCCTGTTCTCTGTAAGGCAGACAAAAGACTGCTATTTAGAGTGGAAATGGCATCAGTAACTGGTTTTTCATAATTAGTTCTACACCATTTGAACTTGGATATGTAACCTTTACATCTCAATCCTAGCATTTAAACCATTATTAATTTAACAGGTGACTTAAGCATATTACTTAAAAGTAGTTAGTCAATAGTATTTTAAAATTTCTTATTTTCAGTTGTTTAAAAAGTCCCATAGAGAAGAGCAATCTATAGTTAATTTAATTGATACGTTGTCTTTATAAAAGGCTTTTAAATATATTTATAATTTCTCCCTCATATTTAGAGTTGGGCAGAGGGGAGCTGGTCTTTCAGCCACCATTGCTAGGAGTGAACATGAGATTTCTGAAATTATTGATGGGCTCTCTGAGCAGGAGGTAAGAAAATTAATTGACTTAATTCAATAATTATGAAGGCATTTTAGCATCATAGTTCAGGAACTAAGGGTTTATATGTATGTAAATGAGGGAACTTTGGGTGCTGGCGTCTGGACTGTTCCAAAGACCGTGGCCAACCATTGAAGAGTTTTGAACAGTCAAAACTCTTCACATGATCCTATTGCCATTTTAGGGAGACCTGAAGAGAGGTGAGGAAGCTGTTATGATAATAAATAAAGATCTGAGTCAGGGCTACATTGGGAGAGATGTGTAGAAGGGGACTGATAAGAGAGAATGACAGAAGGTAGAATGGACAGAACAAGACAGGTGGACTGAGGGTGGGGATGAGGAAGAAGAATAATGGGACATGATCCCTGGTGTCTAGATTAGACGATTGAGCCAGCAGTGCCATTTCCTGAAGGAGTGAAAAGCATGTGCTTTTTTCATGGCATGTGTTCTTCATATGGTGCTCTCTAGCCAGGCGATCCTGGGAGAGAGTTGAACTAGAGACAGAAATCAGAGTCATCTGTATGCAGGTGAAATTGTACCAGGCAAGTGGAGTGAAAGGGGCAGGAAAGTGAGCTATATGGGGATTAAAACTATACACTGGAGAGATTCACTTATCAACAAGAATGCCATTTTACTAATTTTGTTGTTTTCTTTTTGGCAGCACGTCAGTACAGGGATCAAACCCTGGACCTTGCTGTTATCAGCACCATGCTCTAACCAACTGAGCTAGCTGTTTTACTGATTTTTAAGGGGAAGGTACACTTTCATAGTGAGTGGGATTATTTTGTTTGTTTTTTAGGCATTTCCTTGCCTGTGTCAAGAACAGAATTAATAAAATTACCAAACAATTAATTATTAGAGACCAAGTTATACCTCTGAAGAGTATATTTATTATTCAGGCCCAACAGCACTATTTCTACCCTTATGGAGCTTCCTCACCCACTTTCCCAAAACAGAACTAATCAACATCTGGTTATTCTTACTTTACATTTATTTCTGTTGTTTATCTTTTTGCTTAATAATTGTTTATGATCAGCGTCGAGCTCTTTTACCTTCCTGTAATCCTGCCAACTGAGCCAATTATTGAGCTAGGGCTGGATCTGGAGCTCACAGACCCGTCAAGCCCATTGTCCAGACTGGGTCACAAACCTTTTACACACCAGGCTGGGTCCCCAGACCCATCACATGCCAGACTGGGTCCCCAGACCCATCACATGCCAGGCTGGGTCACCATACCCCTCACATGCCAGGCTGGGTCACCAGACCCCTCACACGCAGGTCTATGAGCTAGGTAAACGGCAAACAGGTCATTGGAGCCTTGGTTGGAGAGCATGGCCACAAGGTGTGGATGCCTGAGGCACTAGAGGCCAACCAAGTTGTGGCGCCATGCAGGCGCACTAACACCCCCCCCACACACACACACAATTTGCTTACAAAGAATGTGCCGAACCACCCCCAACCTGATGGGCAGGTGAGGGGCCCTGATTAAATTATTCTATTTTCCCAGCAATCAGCCTAAGTATACCGTTGGGGCCATCTTTGAATTCCCAATACCTAGTGTTTAGTAGTATATTAATAAATTAATAAATAAATAAATGCTGAATAAGAATCAATTTTAGTCTCTCTCCTTGAATCTTCTTAGCCACATTTAAACTATCTTTTAAGGTTGGTCGGAAAGCTATCTGCTATATACTGAGTTTTGCTAGTTTCGATTTTATAATATAGCTTTTTTTAAACCTCGTCTTTATATTCTGAGGGTCTTGCTTATTTGAAGTGGTGTTCCCCTTAAGTAATGATCAAAGGTAATTATTACATTGTTATATATTACAAAATAAAATGTTAAATATAAATGTATATGTAAATATAAAATTTTTGAAGACTTAAATATACAGGTAGTATTTATTTGCAGAATTAAGTGGAGTAAAGTGGATTTAATCTAAAATGTTGACTGATTAATAATTTATATAAGTAAAATCCCTGCTTATATACTGTTTAGCACATTTAAAAGCAGTGTCAGGGCTGGCTAGTTAGCTCACTTGGGAGGGCGTGGTGCTGATAACACCAAGGTCAAGGGTTCAGATCCCTGGAGAGGCAAGCTGCCAAGAAAAAAAAAAAGAAATAATATATACGTAGTATCATGAATCTCTTCTGCTCCATCCTGTTCTACTACTTAGCCTGGCCAACTTTTTTTTTTCTTTTTCTGCGGATATTGTTGGTTTGGGTTTTGGTGGATTGGTTACGTGTTTGCTTTTTTGAGGAGGGGAAATTTTAGGGGTAGTTGCTACTTAAAATTGCTAACCATGATAAGTAACTTTATATGTATTATCTTACTTAAACTCTATGGAAATTCTGTGAAGTGGAGGCTTTATTTGTCTCCATTTTGCAAATGAAGAACATAAGGCACAGCTGTAGGTTAAATTATTTGCCCAAGGGCACAAACTAACAAATAGTGGAGCCAGATATCTAGCCCAGGCAATCTGACTCTGGAACTGTGTTTTTTTTTTACATATTTATGTTCAATCAAGTCCATTCTTTCAACAAATATTTACAGTCTTTGCCAAATATTGTTCTAGGCATTGGGAATACAGTGGTGAATTAAACCATCAAGTTGCTAGATCTCATGAAGTTAAATTACTAGTTGAGGGAGATATAGATTCCTAATCAATTTGTACCTCTGTACATTTCTTCCTTTAGTCTAGTTTTTTGGTGTTTTTTGGTGGGGGGGCAACTGGCCTGTATGAGGTAGTCTGTTTTTAAAAAAAACACTGTTTCTGTGAGCTTTCTTCCAAGATGAGCCTATTTGTACAGAGTCTGTCCTGTTTGTACAGAATAGCCTATTTGTACAGAGTCTAGTTTTTTGGTGTTTTTTGGTGGGGGGGCAACTGGCCTGTATGAGGTAGTCTGTTTTTTAAAAAAACACTGTTTCTGTGAGCTTTCTTCCAAGATGAGCCTATTTGTACAGAGTCTGTCCTGTTTGTACAGAATAGCCTATTTGTACAGCGTCTGTCCTTGTATTGATGTTTGTGGCAGGATTCTATCAATTTTTGATTATGATAATCTATTTTGCATTCGTGATGGAGAGCATACGAGTATATCATATGTTTTTACAACCTATATTTCAAAATTCTAGTCACGTTAGCCATGGAAGAAGTGGAAAACTATAAACTGTATCTTGACAGTTCCTTGAATCACTATGCATCTCAGATTGTTTTTAAACTATCACAGGAGACTTTTGGAGGTGGTTTTTCCTCCATTCTCACTTCTGATATTCTTTTTTCCCAACAAGAAGATCCAAAGTGGTTTTTGGTCCATTGATATACATAATCTTTTAGAGGCAATTATAATATTCAGTCACAGAGATACATGCCCCACTTTGTGGGACAGTTTTACTCAAGCATTTCAGTGCATTGTGATGTTATGTCAGTGTCCTTGCCATTCCCAGAGCCACTGTTTGAGTTACCTAGCACTGTTCTAGAGCACTTCAGGTTCCTTTCTGTCCAGGTGGTTTGAGATACACTTCTTTTGGAATACATTTATGTTGTTGTCCTTGGAAAATTTTATCTCAAACCATAAATACATTATGTACATAATAATATTGCATAATGTCAGGATGAGTAGCTTTTATATTTATGTTGTAGCAATGTATGTCTGTGTTTTAAAACATTAACCACTTACTCTATTTTGCTTTTAAAATCACATCTAAAATGCATGATTGAAATGACATCAAGCCCTTGGAATTTGTGGCCATAGTCTCTGCAGTGATGACTAAATCTCTCTTAAGTTTCTTTGCTTACATTTTGACCAGTTCCATAAGGGGACATTGATAAGCATCCAGAATTGTTATGTCATTTGAGGTGTCTGTTCCCAACCATATTTTGGCGTTGAAACTGATTGAGAGTACCCCATAAAGTTAGAGACGTTTTAGGACTTGATTATTAGGCAGTATCTACTTCTATGAGGAGCATTTTTAGGAAAAAGCCTTGTCTTGTATTTGGGTAAATACTGGTAATTTTGGTAAAAGTTTTTTCATGGGAATTTGTGGTTATAAACTTCTTAGGTTAAACATTGGAAAAATAAATGTATAGATGTAACATAGTTTTAGTTGAAACCAGCTTACATTCTAAGGATAATAGTCTTCAATTTTTGGAAAGATTATGTAAAATTAGCAAGTACTTACTACTTGAGTTTAGTTAATTTAAAATCAATAACTTTAAGAATTTGATGCCTGTTTCCTTATTTTTCTACTTGTTGTTCTCTAAGATGATGTTGAAACTACTTTTTTTTTTTTTTTTTTCCTTTTTTGTCTTTTTTACTGACTGGTAATGGGATTGCAACCCTC
>NW_007726743.1:414465-419958 GCF_000696425.1 Galeopterus variegatus
AACCAGTCTCCACATGGGATCCGAACCCTCGGCGGGAGCGCCACCGCGCTCCCAAGCAGCGCACTCTCCAGTGCGCCACCGGGCCGGCCCAGATGTTGAAACTACTTTTTAAATGAGACTGTTTGATAATTAAGTACTTCATAAGGTTGCTACTTTGAAGACCTTGATGTTACTTTGTGTCTTTTAGATTTAAAATTCCATTTTCTCAAGTATCAGCCTCATTTAAGTAAAGAACTCTTCTCAAAGTAGTGGATTATAAAAAATAATATGTATACTTTAATTCATTCAATGAATATTTATTAAATATGAAAAATTATGTTAGATGTGTAATGTACACTGCAATTATTATTAAACTACATATGTGTGTCTTTTTAGTGTATATTAAGACAGGTGGTCAATGGCTCTCTTTGAATTTCTAGTTTAAATTCTCGGGCCGGCCCGGTGGTGCATGGCTACAGTGCGTAGCTTGGGAAGTGCGGCAGCGCTCCCGCCAAGGGTTCGGATCCCACATACAGACCGGCCGCTCACTGGCTAAGCGAGGAGCAGGGGCAACACTGAGGGTTGCGATCCCATTGCCGGTCCCGGTCCGGTACGGGCGCGACACTGAGGGTTGCGATCTGTTGCCGGTCACGAAAAAAGACAAAAAGAAAAAATAAATAAATAAATAAATTCTATTCTATATAAATTGCATTTCTTTTTTGCAGAATAATGAAAAACAAATGCGGCAGCTCTCTGTGATTCCACCTATGATGTTTGATGCAGAACAAAGACGGGTCAAGTTCATTAACATGAATGGTCTTATGGAGGACCCTATGAAGGTTTATAAAGATAGGCAGTTCATGAATGTGTGGACTGACCACGAGAAGGAGATCTTTAAGGACAAGTAAATTAAATTTTAAATTATTCTCTGATAGAAGTTTACATAAGTTAGTAAAAAGTATTTGGCATTTACTTGTAAGTTGAACTGTTTTCATAAATACTTGGCCCCATGTTGGCATTTGAATGGATACTGTAGAAAGTAGAGAACATTGATCTTCTCATAGTTTATACGTGGGAAAATAGGTAATAGATAAGAACTGGGATTCTGGAATCATGTTAAAAGTGGTTCCCAAACTTGGGTGCTATCTGAATCACTTTGGGGAGATTTTATCAAGTACAGATTTCTGTGCTTTACACAGACCAATCCAATCAGTTCCTGGTGGATGGTGCCCAGAAATCTGTGCCCTTTAAAAGTCTCCAATGATTCTGCATTTGTTTCTCAGATTGGCATTAGGAGTCACTGGGAATTAGTCTGTACATAATATTTCTTTTCCCAAGATTTTTTCTTTTTAAGTTGTTAAAAATGTTCGTTTGTGCATGTATTTTTGTTTTTTTGTTTTTTGTTTTTTGTTTTTTTTTTTACTCAGGTTTATCCAGCATCCAAAAAACTTTGGACTAATTGCATCCTACTTGGAAAGGAAGGTAAGAAATGGTTTGTGTTAAGATTGTTTATAGGCTTGTGTTGACTGTTACTTTGAAATTTTTGTACTCTAACATGCAAAATAGTTAAGTAGAACTGATTTTGCAAAGAGCTTGATACAGAAAAGATTCTCATGTGATTGATATAGTGATAATTACAGTTATAACAGAAATCCTAAGCACAGAACACAGAAGTAATTTTCATGGTTAATGAAAAACGAACTGATCTTGTATTTCCCTAAAAACACATCGATTACAATGCTTTTTGAACCTCATTAAATTTCTTTTTTTTTTTCTTTTTGTCTTTTTTCGTGACCGGCAACAGATCGCAACCCTCAGTATCGCGCCCGTACCAGACCGGGACCGGCAACGGGATCGCAACCCTTGGTGTTGCGCCCGCCCCTCGCTCAGCCAGTGAGCGACCGGTCTGTATGTGGGATCCGAACCCTCGGCGGGAGCGTCGCCGCGCTCCCAAGCGGCGCACTATAGCAGTGCGCCACCAGGCCGGCCCCATGAACCTCATTAAATTTCTGATTAAAATGTCCAGAGTCCTGATTTCTCCTGAATTTTTTTTCACAATTAATTGGCTTTAGTGTTTTTGAGCAAAATATTTAGAAACATTTGAATATTTACATATGTGTAGTAAGGGAGTTTACTTAGTGGTTAATAAGAAAATACTTGACTGTTTCTGATAGTTCCTGATATCTTTAACATAATTTGGATTAAGACAACTGTAACTGTTTATTAATGTAGTAGATATAATACATATAGGTTTAGTGCCTAGACATGCCTTAAAATGCTAGCCATGTATGTTTCTCCTCGATTATACTTTGAGAATACCAGAAATTTTCCTTGAAAGTATTGCTTGATTTTTTTAAAATTTTTATTTCATTGGGTCCTCAAAAATAATTTTTTTCCTTACAGAGCGTTCCTGATTGTGTTTTATATTACTATTTAACCAAGAAAAATGAGAATTACAAAGCTCTGGTAAGAAGGAATTATGGAAAACGGAGAGGCAGAAACCAGGTGTGTTTTATTACTGTATGGAAGTTTTAGGTTTGTTGGAAATATGAAAACAAAAAATGTTATAACAGGAGTCTTGCACTTGATGTATAGTTTAAAGATTGATATTTATGTTACGTTAATTAAGGTGTTACGAATGTTATGATTATTTTGAAGTTAATATATAGTGAATGTATTATGTCTTCTATTTTGAATGTATTTTAAGTTTCTAGTGTGATAAAATTAACTAGAAAAGTTTTATACTTTTCTGTCATATGAGTCATGCATTTCAGTGTCAGCAGTAATTATGTAATTAAACAGGAGAACCTTCATACCTTACCAAATATGCCATCTTTAACCAGAGGAAGGGACAGATAGGATAAGGTGGAGAAAGATAGTATGAACTAGAGTAGAGGATTCTTTACTAAAATACATAGGACATGATCCTGTTTCAGAATAACTTCATTTGTGGAATTTAGATAGTTTAACTCTTAAAAAGCAGTTTACCTAAAAAGGTAGTTTTCCACAAGTATGTGTTTTCACAGTTGCAATTTAGTACTTTCAGAACTGTTTTCCCCCAAATAGCTGGTCAGCAGCTGTCACAGCTCATTGTATGCTTTACTAGTGAGCTGCTGCACTAATGCGACCACAGGTTGCTCTCCACTCCCAGATAGACATTGCAAGATGGACTTACATGTATGAGCTCTGACAGCTGCTGACTGTTAGCTTTCCTAAATCTCTTCTCTGGTTTCCCCACACAGCCACCCTTTCAGTGGTGGCTTTCTTCCTTTGTTAGTGCTGGTCACCAGATACAGGTTGACCCAGTTCTCTCATTTTTCATAGGCATAACCTTTTTATGTTTTCTGGGTCATTGTTTCTACAGAACACTACCACCTCACAAGATATTATAACATGTTCTTCAGAAACAATATCTTATGCCGAAATAAAAAGGATAGGGAGTATTTCATTAATCAGCTGTGTAAAATGCTGCCGGTGAAGTCAAGGTGCCCTAGACATGTGTTTTCAGTGGATTGGTGAGGGGGGTAGAGACACCCTCACACTGAGCTGAAGAGGGTATAGATGGTGAGGAAGTGGCAGTAGTCCAAGTGCACCCTTGTTTGTAAAATTTGATTTTAAAGGGGAATAGAGGAGTGGGTTGGTAGGGCTAAGGAGGATGAGAAGGGAGGAAAAGGGGCATGCTTGTACTCTGATGAGAACAATATTGTGGAGACAGAGAGATGGATGATAGTAGAGCCCCAGAAAGACACACTAACTGCAGAGGAGCAAATTGAGTGTTGGCAGATAGGAAATTCTGTTCCACCAGGGCTTTTCTTCCTGCTTCCCCAAGAGAAAGTATAATCAAGGTTCTCTATACCTTTTTAGCTAGAGATCCTAGGGACCATCTGTTTTAAACAAGTTTAAGCTACAGGTTTTTAACATTAGTTTTATTCCTAATTACAAAATAGTATTTATAACTCCAATTTTATTTTATTTTCAGAAATTATGTATATTACTGTTTAAAATTTTCAACACTACATAATATAAGGGGATAAGGTGATACTTACTATACCTTACCTTTTCAGGATTAGCAGCCTGTTGCCATAATGAAATAGGAGAAAGCTCTAGCAGGAAGTTTTGTGTGACAGGCAGTTTTTCTGTGATTCTGAAAGTTTTGTTTTATATCTTAAAGTTGTCTGGGACACTCTTTCACTCCTCTCTGTGGTACACTGTCCTTGCTAAGTTCCAGCCTTATCAGTGTTTTCTTCTTCACATTCTTGTTCTGTGTTTTGAATTGCTGGCTCCCTTAGCACTGCCCCAATGTGCATTTGTAGAACTCAGATTTGCCATCCACACCTTAACTTGACCTGCGCACAGATAGGCTCAGTTTTGGTTTGGTCAGCTTTTCTAACCGTCTAGTCCTGCCCTCATTAGCTTTTAAGCTATTACCTTGAAGATTTTTCCTCTAGTTTTATATTTCTCTGGTTGTTTTACAGGGTATTTGGGAGAAGAGGGAGTTAAGTGATGGACTTAGACCACCATCTCACACTAAAAGAATCTTTTCTCCATTTCTTAATTGGTCGTATAGTTCATTCCACTTATTTATGTCAAAACAAATGGACAGTGTTTCAGAAATTAGACAATATTTGTTTAAGGGCTGTCTTATACTATAAAACCAAATGTCATTATAGCTGCTACCAAGTGAGAAGAGAAGCCATTGGACTTTTGAGTAGAAGAGTAATATCAGATTTTAGTTGTTACATTGTCACTCTGGCTGCTCTTTTGTGACTAGATTGTCAGGAGGCAAGGGAGGAGGCAGGAAGACCAGATAGGAGGTTATTTCAATAATCTCAGTGGCTGGAGTAGGCAACAGTGCAAAGGTGACAACTAGTCAGTTTCTGTGTATATTTTTGAAGGTAAAACCAGCAGGATTGGTCAGTTTCTGGACATATATTTTTGAAGGTAAATCCAACAGGGTTTGCTGATGGATTGATTGTGGTGATGAGAGAAGGACAGAAATCAAGAATAATGCCAAGTTTTGACTTGTGGAGTTGCCATGTGCTATAATAGGCATGCCTACAGAAGGAGCAGGTTTTAAGGGGAAATCTGGACATGGCTGAGTTTCAAATACCTATTAGATGTCCAAGAGAGACATCCAAGTAAAGTGGGTAGTTAGATACATAAGTTTGGAGTTTAGGAAAAAGATCTGGATTGGAGATACAGAATTCGTTGTATAGAAAAACGTCCAGGGGCCGGCCTGGTGGCGCACTGCTACAGTGCGCCGCTTGGGAAGCGTGGCGGCGCTCCCGCCGAGGGTTCAGATCCCACATACAGACCGGCCGCTCACTGGCTGAGCGAGGTGCGGGTGCAACACCGAGGGTTGCGATCCCGTTGCCGGTCCCGGTCCGGTATGGGCGCGACACTGAGGGTTGCAATCCGTTGCCGGTCACGAAAAAAGACAAAAAAAAAAAAAAAAAAGAAAGAAAAACGTCCAGAAAGACTTCTTTTTTAAAAAAGAATTTAGTTACAGGGTTA
>NW_007726743.1:420884-428486 GCF_000696425.1 Galeopterus variegatus
AAAAAAAAAAAAAAAAAAAAAAAAAAAGAAAGAAAAACGTCCAGAAAGACTTCTTTTTTAAAAAAGAATTTAGTTACAGGGTTAAGAATTTTAAAATCTGCATGTCAACCATCTTGATTTTACCCTGATGGATATAGAGAGCAAACTAATTTGAAAATCACTTTATTGCTGAATTGTCCAGTCAAGCTCAGATCAGGAGGAACCTGAAGTAATCTCAGAGCGATTATGGCAAATTTACTTCAAGACGCTTATGCTTGATCCTTTCCATTTTTATTTGATTGCTTTCTCTAGCCCCTACTCCCAACCCTCCAACCTTTTTATTCAGAAGATGTATATATATATATACACATACACTATGGTACTGATTGAGAGATTACATCATTTGATTTTTTTTTTTTTTAACCTGCTGTTGCCTTAGGGAACTTTGCGTAGTATTACTCTGAAAATGAGTTTTAATCTTACCATCATAGAAAAATGAGACAGGTATTCATATTTTTGATTCTACATATACTGTTTATATTATAAGTAAGAATTTCTCTCCTTAGGAAGTGCTGTGTTTTCTAGCATAAACCCCCATCTAGTAAGTCTTTTGCTGTGCTGATGGAATTTTGGTGGTACCTGCTAGTCATCCATGGTAAAAGCAAGTCATTGTTAGAAACCTCATTCTCATTTCCAAATACTTGATTACTTTTTACAGGAATTCTGGCTCTTTATTCTGACACCGTTTCCCCCTTTATGCCAACATGTTTTTATTCCCCACAGGTATTCAGAAGCGTATGAGGGGTCTTCAAAAAGTTCACAGAAAGATTCGTATTATATTTTAAGTCTATTTTTCCATGAACTTTTTGATGTACCCTCATATACTTATGCAAATGTAGTAATTTTGAAGTCAGAAGAATTTCTGACTAGACTGTTAGCTAGTCATTAGAAAGAATGTTTTAGACAGGTTAAAAAATTGAGTACAGTGGAAAGAGCTTTAGGCCACCAAAATGCTCTACCCCTTTGTACCTGTATAATTCTAGATAGGTCCTTTTTCTTGGTGAGCCTTGGTTTCCACATACTTGTCTTACAGGGTTCATACGAGAACTGGTTTATGTATGAAGTGCCTGGAGTGTAGTGCTAAGCTCATCAGGAGTACCCAGTAAGTGGTAGGTGCTGTTTTCTTTGTTGCCATTGGCATGGTGTGTTTTTGGTGTTTGGCAGCTTTCACTCTTTTGGATGTTTGTCTGAAATCCATTTGGTTTAAAGGCATTAGTGTATTTATTAGTGTATTTTGATAAGATAGGCTTAAGATATTTTCAAATTATTGCCTGAAGTATGTTTTTAAAGAAAATATTTTCCAGTGGTGGAGCAGTACTTCCTTCCTTCTGCCTCTTGTACCTTTTTATTTAAGCGTTGCTGCTTGTTCTTAAATTTAGTCATTTTGTTTCTCAGCACCTTATTGTCTATTGAATGGGAATTTGTCTATTTTTTCTGTTTTCTAAAGACCTGAGCATTTTAACAAATATAAATAGAATATATGTATGAGTGTTAGATGTTCAGTTAGATATAGTAGTAATTAATCTCAGAATAAACTGTTATTTGATCTTGCTGTAAGAGGACCCAGCTGGTATTGAGTCCTGCTCTTCATTTATCCTGTTGAAATGGACATACCTTTCACTTTTTTCATTTGAGTTTTCATTTTGTTTTATAATGTCCTCTTGCTTTCATAGTGAATAGCTTGTTGTTTGACAGAAATGTTTCATGTTATGAGAACCTTCCTAACAGAATGAAACTCGTCTTATTGACTATCAAGTGCTGGGTTTAAAGAGAAGGGGAAACCTGGACAAGGAGCCATTGGGAACGCCTGCGTCTGTTTAGGGGATTTTCAGAAGGGTTCCTTTTGATAGTACGGACCTCTTCTATTTAGCTAGCGTGCTGAAGGTTGAGGTATATAATCCGTAATCTCCATCCTACGCCACATGGATTGGCACTTCTCTTTACAGATTTGCCCAAAACAAGAGTAATTCCAACCACCTCTTGTTTAAACCAGAGGTAATTTCTTACTCTCTTTAATGTCATTGGCAGTCGTTACAGATCTCTATCCGTATCGCCCAAAAGTATGGTCCCTGGTTGCTGCTGGCTGCGCTTCCTCTCCACTCACTGCTGCCTAGTTAGTGTGAAGTGATAAGAGCTTCTGTTGGAGAGGTGCCACACACTTCTGCAGACACTGACCCAGCAACTCCACCAATTTCTTTAGATCAATTCCATGCTTTCTGCAGAGCTGGAAGCTGCTGTCTTCTTCCCACTGACTGTTGCTTCTCAGTCCCCAGCACCAGGGAAAGGGAGTGAATTCAGCTGTCTGCTGGATTTCAGGCAGTAGGGATTGTGTAGGATTGCTTACTCTTCTTTGAAGCTCTGGTTGGTATTAGAGGCAGAAAAGTATTAGTGAAATAAGATTATGGGTATTGTCCAAGTCTAAGGGAACAGTGAACCTCTTTCCTTACCTTCTGCTGAGTTGACATGTCCCCATCATATCTTTGGGCTATACACAATTTTCTGGGTAGCACAACTCACTTGCTATGCAAAAGGCAGGCTTTATCACTGGTATGCCATCTTACTGGTTCAGAGTGAAAAGTGGATGCTACATTTGTGGTGGAGTGAGCTTATTAGCATTTGAAATAAGTCTTGTGACCACTATACTGTGCTAGAGAGTCCGCACTGAATAAAACATTTGCAGTGGTAAAACAGACCTACTCATGGTTGCAGTTATAAATTTGAAAATCTCCCTGATTTCTCAGTTTTCTCTAGAAGTAGCCGGAAGAAAGGGAAACTGGCAGTTAGGCAGGGTGAGAAATTGGGAAGGTCAGATATAGTGAGGGAATCATAGAATTGAAGTGGTTTAGCAAGTGGAATAGTAACTAGAGCTCTTGGTGGACTGTGAAAAAGGATTGAAGGTCATGTTGCAGGCAAAGCAGGATCAGCAACAATGAGGCTGTGGGGTGGTTGGGGCGTAGGTGGTGGTTCTTGGAGAGAAGACATCCTCATTTCAGGATCTGGAGGTGAAGCGGTGCCCACTGATGATGAGGTGATTGTGGTCTTGCCAGTGAGGAGTTTAATGGGATATTATGTTGTTTCAGGGGAGAATGTTAGAAAAGGCATTGATGTGCACTTTGAAATCTGAAGAGTTATGGCAAGGCATAGTGAGCCGTGTGATAGGATCATCTGTACACTCTAGGGAGCATTTGAGAAGTCAGTTGTAACACCAAACCAGAAAGTCACCATAGGTAGATTTTGTAAAATCTGAAAAAGGAAATATTTTTTAAAATTACAGTTCAGCAATGTTCTGGAAATGGCAATAGGGACCAAGAAGAATACCAATTCTTCTTCCTTCCCCCATGAATTAGAAGGCATAATTTGGGACCTCTTTTGGGGAAACCAAGAAGGTCATTGTTATCTTAAGGAACAAGCCAGGTTTTAGTTTTGGTGAGTAATTAAAAACCTTGGGAAGCTATTAAGAATTAAGGGACATTTTACTTAAAATAAATGAGTTAATTCCATGTTGTCTGGTGAAAGGAACAGGTAAAAGGACAGGTATAGTTATTATGAGGTAAGATTGATATTAGCTTGGATCAGAATGAAAGATTGGGATGGGAGGATAAAAAGTTTTTAAATAACCAAAATAAAGGAATTTGATTTTTGCTGTATCCAACATATGCAGATACCTGTTATGGCTCAGACCCTCTACTGGGGGCTGGGGTTACTGAATGAGTAAGATTTTGTCCTGGTGCTTGATGAGATGACACAGTGAGCTACACAGCTGCTGATAACCAGATGTTGGGCCACCTAGTGATAGTGCTGCAAGCAGGTGTGGGCCTGGGGCAGAGAGGGGAGGACATGCACCAGCTGTGTTCAGCCTTGACTGTGTTGTGCCGTCTCAATTTCTGAAATAAATAAATAAGAATAGAATAGCACTCAACACAAACTTAATTTCACTTTTTTCTTTTAGAGTGGTGATTTTACCAAATGAGACATCAAAGATAAAAGGTCCATAATCTGATTGCCCGGACTATTGCTTTCTTCATTGTTCTCTTTCAGGCTTTGTCCATACACATATGTATATGGCTGTACTTACAGCTTAGAAATATTTGTGTATTTAATATTTTGCTTCTTTTTACTTTATCTTTGGTATTTTCCCAAATTAGTTCAGTCTTAGTGACAACCATAGCTGTCTACTGTTGCATTAAATGGACATTCCCCAAAAGTGTAAATGCATAGAGATGTTTCTTAGAGCATTATCCACAGTGATGAAAACATTGGGAACATATTAAGAATCTAATACTTAAGGGATAGTTTAATTATGTATGTGTTATCAAATTTTAAGGTAGAATTGGAATGCTTGAGTGACAGATTAAATGTGAGGGTTGCAAAAGAGAGAACAAACCTTAGATTTCTAAGTGGAATCTTAACATTTTCACCTCTAATGGGTCCAAACACTATGAACATTTATTTGTGTGTGTGTGTGTGTGTGTGTGTGTGTGTGTGGCCTTATAAACAATATATATAGAATACATTAAAAAGGGGGCCGGCCCGTGGCTCACTTCGGAGTGTGGTGCTGATAACACCAAGGCCATGGCTTCAGATCCCTATACAGGGATGGCCGGTTAGATCACTTGAGAGAGCATGGTGCTGACAACACCAAGTCAAGGGTTAAGATCCCCTTACCAGTCATCTTTTAAAAAAAAAAGATGTTAAAAAGCCCTAGAATGATTTTTAATACATCATCAACAATTACATTGTAAATGATTTATAACTAATCTTTTAAAAATTTTAGATAGATATTATAATTTATTATCACAATTTGAGAATCCATTTCTGTTACCTTCGAATTTTACAAATGATGGTTCATTCTAGCAGCAAATTGCCCGACCCTCACAAGAAGAAAAAGTAGAAGAAAAAGAAGAGGATAAAGCAGAAAAAACAGAAAAAAAAGAAGAGGAAAAGAAAGACGAAGAAGAAAAAGATGAGAAGGAGGACTCTAAGTGAGTTCAATAACTAGAGTTAAATAATAACTTAAGTGGTTATGGTTATTTTTACGTAATGAAATTGAATCTATTGAAGGTATGATATTTTAGATTAAAAAAATCAGTGTGATGTGTGCTTTGACCATCTAATAGTTAGTTGACATGATTAAGATATGGAATGTTCTAGTAAATAGAACTTCTGGCTTAATGGACTTATTTGCCAGAATTGAGTTATTGTTTTTCAGAAGAGATAGGCTACAGCCGTACACACTGGTCAGCGAGCTATATTAAGTATAACTTAAGCTTTGATTTGGAATATTCCTCAGGATCTTTTTTGAGCCTCAGCATGCATCAGAGGGCACAAAAATGCTGAGACAGGAAGAGTTTTCATTTATATAGTATCTTATATTCCAGTGATGTTGATTTTGCTTGGTGGTGGTGGTGGTGTTTTCCTGGTTATAAAAGTAATTCTGGTTTATTATAGGAAATCAGAAAAAGAAAGCAAAATATATGAAAGTTAACTTATAATTCCGCTACTCAGAGACAGCTACTGTTGATGAATTTGTGTACATATAGGGGCTAGGTGGGGTCGGGGACTCAGTAGCTGGTTTGGTTGTCTTCCGCCAAGGATTAGCTTTATAATTTATATTGAATAAGTTTCACAGTGATGCTTTTTGACAAGCACGTGCACCTGTGTAACTCTCATCACACTCGTGATGTATGACATTTCCATTGCCCCAAGAGTTCTGTTCTTTACAGTCAGTTTCTCTCCCCCATCCGTAGCCTCTGGCAGCCACTAATCTGTTTTGCCTTTTTTAGAATTATATATAAATTCAGTCATACAGTAAGTGATCTTCTGTTTGGCTTCTTTTACTTAGCATAAATGCCTTTGAGATTCCTCCAGGTTGTTGCATGTATCAGTAGTTTGCTCCTTTTTAATATTTATTATTTCTGTAGTCCTTTTGGAAATTTGTAAGGTTTACCTAATTTTGTGGGAACTAAAGCATCCTATGACATGATTTTATAAGTTAGATATTCATGCCATTCTAGTTTTGTACATTAGCAAGTTACCTATAAAAGAATTTTTTAAAGAACATTTTTTTAGTTTAGGTTAGACATTTATTGTACCACATAACCAATGGTTCTGCTCATAGGGACCATTTTGCTATTTTCTTAAAACCTCTGAGTTGTTTAACAAGCATTCATTTATTACCTGTGTGAACTAGATCTTACAAAAATATGTAAGATATGTATGTAGCTCATGATCTAGTAGGGCAAAACTAGGCAAGGTACAAATACTATTTAGAAAAGAAAAATAAGCCTGGAAGTAAGAAATGAGCAGAACCAATAAAGTATGTTGGGAAATTGAGAAGAGGTCTAAGTTACTTCTGTCTTTATAGTTTGGAAGACTTTATGCAGGAGCTCTAGTGGTTAATGTGGGTGGAGTAGAGGGAACAGCATGAATAGCTGTGCTGCTTTGAGAAATGGCAGATGATTTCATTAGACTGGAACCAGTGTGCCTGAATAAGAGAGATGGAAGGTGGATTGGGGTTACATTATGTAGAGCCTTAATGAAAGCTCAAATGTTAGACTTCATTCAGGAGGCTGTGTTGTGGGTCTGTTTGGGAATACTTAGGTAGTGATTAGAATGGGTGGAGGGTTTATTGCCAAAGCTGTTCTGCTACAGTATTGATCCATTAGCAGTATAGAATGAATAGACTGGAGATATGAGTCGGGAAGGCTGTTACGAAAGACCAGGGCTGGAGTACTAAAGGACTGAATAAGTACAGTGATAGTAGAAGTAGAGGTGGTGGAATCAGTGGGAGAAATGTTCCTGAGATGGAATAACCACATCATGGCATTAGATCACATATAGTAGGAAAAGAAAGAAAGCCAAAGATGATGTCAAGTCTTTAAAGCTGAGTGATTATGACCATGGTGGTACTGTTAACACACGATTAGAGAACACAGAGCAAGAAGCAGAGTGGTGGGGATGAACACGTTTGGGGATATGTTGAGTTTGTATTGATGGGAAATCCAAGTGGCTATTTCAGCAGGTATTTGGGAAGATGGTCTATATCTTAGGACATAGGGTATGAGTCCAAAGATACAGATTGAGAGTTATCCCAGTAGAATCGATGCAAATGGGTAACCTCAGAGAGCTCTAAGGCTCCAGCACAGAAGCTTGGTAAATCCTTATATGAAAGGACGAGAGGAGAAATGCAGTCTCCAGGAGAACCAGAAGAGCAGCTGGGATATTTAAAAGCTAAGTTGAAAAGGATGTAAAGGAAAGAATTGTCCATAGTGTCATTTGCAGCAGAAAGATTAATGTGGTGAGAATTGAGAAGAAGTCATGTAATTTTACAGTTTGTAAGTCATTGGTGACTTTTGATAAAATATCTTTTTTTTTTGTCTTTTTTCCGTGTCCGGCAACGGATCGCAACCCTCAGTGTTGCCCCCATACTGGACCGGGGACCGGCAACGGGATTGCAACCCTCGGTGTTGCTCCCGCGCCTCGCTCAGCCAGTGAGCGGGAACCGGTCTGTATGTGGGATCCGAACCCTCGGCGGTAGCGCCGCCACGCTTCCCAAGCGGCGCA
>NW_007726743.1:428524-430340 GCF_000696425.1 Galeopterus variegatus
TTTTCACCCTGACACCCATCTTGCTATCTGTCCTCCAGGGATTTACATATATTTATAGGTAAACATCAATGAGACTTTTTTTTTTTTTCCTTTTTGTCTTTTTCCGTGTCCGGCAACGGATCGCAACCCTCAGTGTTGCCCCCATACTGGACCGGGGACCGGCAACGGGATTGCAACCCTCGGTGTTGCTCCCGCGCCTCGCTCAGCCAGTGAGCGGGAACCGGTCTGTATGTGGGATCCGAACCCTCGGCGGGAGCGCCGCCACGCTTCCCAAGCGGCGCACTATCCATCGCGCCACCGGGCCGGCCCCTTGATAAAATATCTTTAACAGGAGGCTGTATAGTAGAAGTCAGATTAATAAGGGAAAAAAGAAGTGAAGGGAAAGAACTACATGGTAACTTCAATTTAGGATTGAAGGGGAAAGAATGGTAAACCACAACAGGTCTCTACTTAAAGTACATAAAACTTGAAAAAAATCAGCAGCATCCATTAAGCAAGAATAATTGAGTCTTTGAGTATTGCCATCTATTTATTGATTAACAGAAATGTACATTAAGTACCTTATTTTTAAATATAACAACCATGGAAAATGAGTAGTGCAGAGAATGGTCTTCCAGTATTACTTGTAGTACTATTGCTATTAATAGAAACAACCATTTATTAAGTTTTTCTTAAGCGCCTGACACTATGATATTATAGCCTGAGAGAGTTTAGCCTTAATGATAGCTAACACATATGATGCTTACTATGTTCCAGGCACTGTTCTGGGTACTTTATATAAATTAACTCCTTTAATCTTTGCAACAGCTCTATGAAATAAACTATAACCCTCATTTTATAATTGAGGAAATTGAGAGCCCCAGAGGCGAGGCATTTTGTCCAAGGTCATCTCGTGGCTAGTAAATCAAAGAACTCTGGTGCAAGCCCATGCAGCCTGGTCCCAGAGGCCATTCTCCTAACCATCAAGCCATACTGCCCTGTTTGCATGTCATTAGTATTGTAGGTGGAATATTGAGTCTGTTTAAATAAATTAATATTGTGGACTGTTAGTACCAAAAAGGCATTTGTCATGAAGATCATCTGTTTCAGCTTCTTCCACTAATGAGGCAACTTAGAGTAATGGCAGAAAAACTTAGGACTCCTTCCTTTTTGGTGTAGCCCACTACCTCTGGACTGTAGATCTAGGTGGTTTTCTGCTGCCATTTATTATTTCCTCCTGGAATGCTCTGGTTTCCAAGTCAGTTGACTTGAAACGTGTTTATATTAAAAGTTCATTAATATGTAAAACAGGCCATGTAAAACATCTTAATTTGAGCCAGTCAAAGCTCTTTACAGTTATGGCATGACAGAGGTTTTCATAAATTTTTTTTGAGTAACTGAGAGATTCAGTAGTTTTATCCAGTTTCTGTTTCAAGAATTGTTTAAAACTAAAACCTTCTTTGATGTTATGTATACTTTTCAATCACACAAGTTTTCGTTTGCTTTTGTTTCCAGAGAAAATATGAAGGAGAAGGACAAGACAGAAGGTACAGCAGAAGAAACTGAGGAGAGAGAGCAGGCCACACCCCGGGGGCGAAAGACTGCCAACAGTCAAGGCCGCAGGAAGGGCCGCATCACCAGGTCCATGACGAACGAAGCAGCTGCTGCCAGTGCTGCGGCTGCTGCGGCCACTGAAGAGCCCCCACCGCCTCTGCCACCGCCACCAGAACCCAGTGAGTGGAAGACAGGGGTGTGAACAGGCCTCATTTTGTTTGGGATTCTGTTTCAGTGCTAGAGTAGGGCAGGGGGGACCTCTGATTTTTTTTTTTTTTTTTTT
>NW_007726743.1:430923-436976 GCF_000696425.1 Galeopterus variegatus
AGCGCCGCCGCGCTTCCCAAGCGGCGCACTTATCCAGTGCGCCACCGGGCCGGCCCAGGACCTCTGATATTGACAACCTAGAAATAATCCTGAAGTCTGGCCTTTAAATGTGTGAAACTTTTTTTTTTTCTTTTAAAGATAACTGGTAAGGGGATCTTAACCCTTGACTTGGTGTTGTCAGCACCACGCTCTCCCAAGTGAGCTAACCGGCCATCCCTATAGGGGATCCGAACCCCTGGCCTTGGTGTTTTCAGCACCACACTCTCCCAAGTGAGCCACGGGCCATTCCTAAACGTTTTAAACTTTAATATCAAAGTCTTTTGAAAAAGAACATCAGCCGCAATCTTGCTACCCTAATACAACTATTTTTCTTTTTTATTTAGTTGTAATCCTACTGTGGATACCACTTTGTTTTCTGATGTTTTAACTTGGTATATATCATAAATATTTTCTAAATTCTAAATAAGCTCTATTTTTATTTTTATAATGGCTGTGTAATCTTGGCATTGTGTTCCTGAGGCATGATTTATTTAACCATTCTCTTATTGCTGAGTTATAAGGCCATCCCTTTTCTCTCTTCTAAACCAATATAGATAGCACTGTATTTTTAAATTTTTTTATTCACATAGCATTTTCTTTCTGTTAAATTATTTTTCATAGTAATAAATTACTATGGCAAGGGAATACTGGGTCTAAGAGTTCAAGCATCTTTCTTTGTCTTATTAAGTATTGTTTTATTAGTTTATAAAAGGTTATGTTAATGACAAGTATTACCATCAGTGGTTCAGTGGTACCAGTTTTACCATAACAGGCAGTATCAGAGAAAACACAAGTTTAGGGAATGGCAAGAATAATGCGGGAGAACTAACTGGACAGGAGGATGAAAGATAGGCTGGAGGTAGATGATGATGGCCTTATTTGAACTCTGTCCTGCTTTGCTTACTAAGCAGAGGCTTGCAAAGGTTTTTAAATAGAGGAGTGCTATGATTAGATTTGTGTCTTAGAAAGAGACCTCTTTTGGCAGTTGCGGAGGTCAGGTTAGTTAGGGCCGACGGCAGAGGGACCAGCTGGAAGGACATCATTATGTGTGCCCAGGCAAGGAGGGAATGGATTCAGGAGAGTAGGATTGACACATGTCAGTGGCTGGGAGTGGAAAATGGGAGGGAGGATTCAAAAATTAGTCTGAGGAGCCTGTTAATTATTTGAGTGCCTAGGCAGATGGTGCTATTGTTAATTGAGAAGGGGAATATCACAGGAGCACTTTCTAAGTAAAAAAGAAAGTGTTTGGTTCATGATCCGTCTGTGCCTCCTGGATGCCAGGCAGTGAGGGATGAAAAAATGGGCCCCCAGAAGTTAGGACAGATGGGGGTTCAGAGAAGAGAGGGAGTTCTTCCTAGACAGGAAGGAGGAGGGTTACTTCTTCCTTTGACACTTCAGAAGAGAAGGAGAAAGGGTTAGAAATCTATGTGGGAATGCGCTGGGTGAGGTGTGGCTTCTTTGAAAATAAATTAAAGGTGTTCCAACATGTAGACATGAGTGGAACTTTTAAGGACATTGTGAAAGATCGTAACACTGAGAAGTGTTGAATTTTACCTCCTATTTGGTGGGGGAGAGGCTGATACCATCCTTTCCATGGCTTCTTTCACCAAATGCTTTAAATGGACTTCATATCAGATAAATAGATTATGGATTATATAATTAGTCTGAATAAAGGATGTAACTTTGTTTTTATCTGCCTGATTTGGTTCTCTCTTTTTACTTCAGTTTCTACAGAGCCTGTGGAGACCTCTCGATGGACAGAAGAAGAAATGGAAGTTGCTAAAAAAGGTAGATTATAGTAGGGTTTTTTTTTTAGGGTTATTAGTAATGAATGAGATGGAACTAATTTTTCTTAGTGGAAAAAGAAGAAAGTTCTTCCAAAAAGGTAAATAGGGGCTGGCCCGGTGGCTCACTGCTATAGTGCGCCGCTTGGGAGCGCGGCGGCGCTCCCGCCGAGGGTTCGGATCCCACATACAGACTGGCCACTCACTGGCTGAGCGAGGTGCAGGCGCAACACCGAGGGTTGCGATCCCGTTGCCGGTCCCGGTCCGGTACGGGCGCGACACTGAGGGTTGCGATCCGTTGCCGGTCACGAAAAAAGACAAAAAGGAAAAAAAAAAGGTAAATAGAATTTAGAAATAAATTTAAGAGTTCTTTTTGAAGGTATAGTACCAAATAAGGTATCCCCAGTGTGCCTCGTGTGTGTGTGTCCAGATAGGGGATCCAAATCCTTAACCTTGGTATTATAACACCATGCTCTAAGCAACTGAGCTAATTGTCCAGCCTTAAATAATTTTTTTGCAGGGGGGGACTTGGGTTACAGCTGGCCAGTATGGGGATCCAAACCCTTGAACTTGGTGTAAGATGCCCATTTTTGAGGGATTTAACATTTTCTCTGTAGTTTTATTTTGAATGTCATTTTATTAGAGAGCAAATTGGTTACTTTCACTTTTCCAGGAAAGTTGTGATTATATGCTATTGAAATTGAAATTGTTTTAGAACAAATTTTGATAAAGTCTATATTTCTATTATTTTAAAGTTTCGTTTAATAGAATGGTAAATACTTTCTCAGTTTGCATTGGTTAAGTTGTTTAATTATAAACCACTAAGAAGTTGCACTGTGATTCAGAGGAGAGAGCATGGGCTTTGTAGCCAAGAAGATGAAGGCTTGAATCCTGTGTCTGCCACTTTCATGGCTGTGTGGCCTTCATCTTACTCTGGAACTTTATGGACCTTGTGTTTTTCTGTTGTTCCTTATTAGTGTAGTATAATTTGAAATTGAACTAAAATTTCCAGTAGGATAAATAATTGGTAGTTAATTTTGAGAAAGATTAGCTAACTTTTTTGGTGGTGAAATATTTGCCTTGTATTTCTAAAGAGAAATGATTGTAAATAGCTTGACCTTTTAGTGACACATTTCAGATGTATTTTCTATTTAGCAGATAATGAGTGATACGTTTTAGAATAATACATAAGCCAACTTTACTAAATATAATGCAGTTTAAAGTGTTCAATCTTAAAAATATTTTTATTTGGAGTCTATTTGCTATAATTAGCAAATGCTCAATTTGTATAACCTTGAAAAACTGATATTTTCCTATAAATTGTTAAATTTGTACTGGAAATTCCTGCTTGGGTATAGCTGTTTCTAATGTATTTCTTTGTATATCTCTCTACATACAAGGGTACTTCAAAAAATTCATGGAAAAATAGAGTTGAAAGATAATACAAATCTTCCTATGATCTTTTTGAAATACCCTTGTATGTATGTATGCTTTTACATACCCAAGTTGTATGTGTGTTTATGTGCATGCATATATGTATTGTTTGATTAGAAAAGTGTTGAATTGCGTAGGTTTCTGTGCTGCATTGTACGAGTATTACAACAATTTTTTTTTAACTCGTTAATTTTGTTGAGGACATTGCTTGACTGTGAACTAAGGACAAATACTGATTATAAGTGGAGTCATACATATTTTTACTTGTATTAATGATTTATATTTGATTACATTATTAATTTTATATTGATATACTGTCTCCAAGGATCTAGAAGTACCTAATCACTCAGTTTGCAATTATTTGAGCTATTACCATGTGTCCAACATAGCTCTGTGGGAGATACATAGCAAGGATAAGATTCAGCCTTTCCATTAATGAGCTTGTTTTAAATTTGGAAGGAAAAATGTGGAGCTGTAAATGAGTTTGTGTCAATAAGTATTTCAGTAAGTATTGAATTATATCAATAAGTAATTGAAAGCACGCTTTTAGTGTTAAAGATTATGAATACAATGATTAAGTTGATTTATTATTTCTCGTGCTTGCTTTATCAAGTGACTGTTAATTAACATTTGATCTGTTTTAGGTCTAGTAGAACATGGTCGTAATTGGGCAGCAATTGCCAAAATGGTGGGAACTAAAAGTGAAGCTCAGTGTAAAAACTTCTATTTTAACTATAAAAGGCGACATAATCTTGACAACCTCTTGCAGCAGCATAAACAGAAAGTGAGTATGTCAGGGGTGGTGAATCTTTTATTTATCGTTTTTTTAACTTTTTGAGCTTCAGAGATTGGTTTCATGAGAAACTCTTTTGTATCTTGTGTTTTTACTTATTGCATATACCTGTAAAAGTTATGCTAGTGTCTCAGTACAGGTTGTTTGTATTTACTGTCCAAGGAATACAGTTTCTACTTGTAGTAATGGGATTTTTACTTATTGCATATACCTGTAAAAGTTATGCTAGTTTCTCAGTACAGGTTGTTTGTATTTACTGTCCAAGGAATACAGTTTCTACTTGTAGTAATGGGAATTCAGTACTTGTGAGTTACTGCAGACTGGCTTTGAAAAATATAAGCATTTTGGGGTCTGAATCGAAATTTTGGTTAGAGTTCTGTTGATCATGTTGAATGAGAAGATTTGGTATATTAAAAAACATTTTTTCAGAGAGAAATATTCCATGGAATAAATTTTAAAAACCAGGGAGTATAAGATTATTGCAAATTCCTTAAAAAGAAGGTTCTGGTGTAGTGGTTCCATGAGGTCAAAACTACTTTCATAAAAATAAGTCGTTATTTTCTTTTTTCCAGTGTATTAACACTCGCATTGCTGGTGTCAAAGCAGTGGACGGTAGTGCCTCAGTGTGAATCACAGCAGGGCACCGAACTGAGCTCATATACTCAATGTCTTCGTCTATAAGCATTTGCGT
The DNA here is from genome assembly GCF_000696425.1 of Galeopterus variegatus. Lineage (NCBI taxonomy): Eukaryota > Metazoa > Chordata > Mammalia > Dermoptera > Cynocephalidae > Galeopterus > Galeopterus variegatus. Next base: position 435,665 of record NW_007726743.1, read on the forward strand.
TTTTTCTTTTTAAATGTCAGCTTCACTTAAAAATGTCCTAGATGAAGTGATAAAAATTAATTTTATTAAATCTTGAGCCTTGAGTACATGTCTTTCTCTCTGTATGATGAAATGGAAGTATGCATCAGGCTCTCCTGCTCTATACCAAAGTATGATGGTTCTCTCAAGGAAAAAAACACTTTTGCCGTTGTTTGAGTGCCAAGCTGGACTAGCCTCCCTTTTTTCATGGAATATCATTTTTAACTGAAAGAATGACATACGTGGATTTTCAGACTTGGATATTTGGCAAACATTTTCTTGAAAATATATGAGTTAGCAAGTGTTTCAAAGAAAACAATTGATATGTTGCTACTTTCAAATTTTGAGCTTTCAAGCAAAATTTAGAATTTTGACATATGTATCTCTCACCATTAGCTTAACATCTTCCCATTACAGACTTTTCTGATGAGATTGGTGGTAAAAATAGCAAATGTGATATTTTGGTATTAGATAATGAAATGTATCTAAATTTGAAAAATCTGTTTTAACTCAGTATATTTCCAAATGACCGATTCATGATGTCACAATTGATAAAAGATTTATAAAAAATGTTTTTAATATACCAAAGTGCAAGATAGATGAATAGATTTTGATGTAGTAGAATCCAAAGAAATTCCTTGATATGGTTTCACATTTCACTTTGCAACTAACCTTTAAGAAATGATCAATTGCTGAGTTTTAGTACAGTATCAAAGAATGATATCTACATTATCTGAAAAGTCTGTTAAAATACTCTTCTCTTTTCCAATTACATATCTATGTAAGGCCAGATTTTTTTCATATACATCAACCAAAACAACATTGTATCTACAGATTAGATTACATGTAATAGCACATTTGAGAATTATGCTGTTTTCTATTAAGCCAGACATTAAAGATTTCCAAAAATCTAAAACAATGCTACTTTTACACTGAGCTTTTTTTTTTGTTTTGGAAAATAGTTATTTTTTATTGAAAAATATATTTTTGGGGTTGACATGTAATGGGTTTATTATTTCAATGTGTTTATAAATGCTTTTAAAAGTTTCAAAGTTTTAATTTTTAAAGTTTCTTGGTTTTAATTAGTAAATATATTGATATTTATTATGTATACATATGTTCCTCATGAGAAAAAGCTCTTTGGGGTCTTCAATATTTTTTTAAGAGTGTTGTTACCGGGGTCGGCCTGGTGGCGCACTGCGCTAGTGCGCCGCTTGGGAAGCGTGGCGGCGCTCCCACCGAGGGTTCGGATCCCACATACAGACCGGTTCCCGCTCACTGGCTGAGCGAGGCA
>NW_007726743.1:437725-442355 GCF_000696425.1 Galeopterus variegatus
GCTGGGGACGGGGCGGGGGCGGGGCCGAGGGTTGCGATCCCGTTGCCGGTCCCGGTCCGGTACGGGGGCAACACTGAGGGTTGCGATCCCGTTGCCGGTCCCGGTCCGGTACGGGGGCAACACTGAGGGTTGCAATCCGTTGCCGGACCCGAAAAAAAAAAAAAAAAAAAAAAGACAAAAAGAAAGGAGTATACAAAGGAGGCTTTAGGTTTTAAATAAATGTTAAAAATGTGCCATAGCAACTAAAACATAAAGGAAAAAAAATAAGCCCCCCCCCCCCGCCCCCCCCCCAAAAAAAAAAAAAGTCTACTGACAAGACTTGACTTCATGAGATGCCATCCAAAATGTTTTGGGAGAAAGTCAAAGTAAAGAATGAGTCAGATCCTGTTTTTAAAAGATGAATGTTGTATTAAGATTCTCCAGGGGAACAGAATGAACAGGATGTGTGTATACATCACACGCATGCACACACACGCGCGCACACACACACAGATTGGTTTAAGAAATTAAGAAATTGGCTCGCCTGATTGTGGAGGCTTGATAAGTCCAAAATCTGATGGGGTAGGCTGGCAGGCTGGAGACTCTGGGAAGAGTTGCAGTTGACATCCAAAGGCAGTCTGCTGGTGGAATTCCCTTTTACTCCAGGAAGGTCAGTCTTCGTTCTTAAGGCCTTCTGTTGATTGGATGAGCCTCATCCACATTATGGAGGGTAATCTGCTTTACTCAAAGTCCACTGATTAAAATGTTAATCTCATCCAAAAAACACCTGCACAGAAATATCTAGAATAATATTTAACCAAATATCAAAGTACTGTGGCCCAAACAAATTGATATGTAAAGTTAACCATGACAAATATCTTTTAAAACTTCTTGTTCTAATCATTTTATTTTATTTTTTTGGCAGCTGGCTGGTACAGGGATAGAACCCTGGACCTTGATGTTAGCAGCACGCTCTAACCAACAGAGCTAACCAGACAGCCTTCTAATCATTTTAGTTACAATTAAAATAATAGGGACAGAGGCTTCAATTTTTTATCTGGAGTGTTTTATCTTTTTTAAAAAAGATCTCAAGAAAACATGGTAAAATGTCTAATATTTGTTAAATCTCAGTGGTAGAAACATGAGTGTTACATTTCTGTATACAGTATTTGAATTATTACATTAAAAACTAATGAATAGTATATAGAGAAGAAATAGCTTGTAGTAGATTATTGTTTAGAGAGGAATGTTGCACAGGAGTGGGAAAAGCTGTCTCTTCTGTAGTCACTAGTGAAAGGACCAAACAAAAATGGGTTAATCAAGGAGGGACATAGGTTGGGCACTGGAAAAATCCATGTAATAGCTATTGTCTAATGCTTGAAAATATTATGGTAGCATTCATGGAATCTTCTGAAAGCTTTTTATTTTATTTTTTTATTTTTTCCTTTTTGTCTTTTTTACTGACCAGTAACGGGATCGCAACCCTCGGTGTCACGCCCATACCGGGGACCGGCAACGGGATTGCAACCCTTGGTGTTGCGCCCGCACCGCGCTCAGCCAGTGAGCGGGAACCGGTCTCCACATGGGATCCGAACCCTCGGCGGGAGCACCACCGCACTCCCAAGCGGTGCACTCTCCAGTGCGCCACCGAGCCGGCCCTGAAAGCTTTTTAAAAAGTGTGGCTGGTGTCTCTCTGGGATCCTCCCTTGCATTCCTGCTAGGAACATAGGAATGGATTTTTTAGACTTCAGAATTTCACCTAGTTCTGTGACTCTGATATTGGAAAATGATTGTTTCTCTTGAGTTAATTAATGCTTTAGGCTGGATCCTAAATGAGGATGTAAACTAAGAATAATGAGTAGACATACTGGCAATTTTTAACAGTTGGGGCATTAATAATATATTTTCCTCTCTCTGGGAAATCTCACTGGGAGAGGCTGACAGCTGAAAGGAGGTAAAATACAGATTCTGTAAGGGCCATGAACAGAGGAGGAAGGGGCAGGTTGGGACTACCAGACCAATTGGCCCATAAACACAGGAGACCTTAAGTCTCATGTATATTTACCAATATGAAATTACACAGACAACATAAGTAGCTAATGTCTTACATTTAAATATGTACGCACATACTCTTACAGATATGTGACTCCAGTAGAAGAATGAGCAATTTTACATAAACACATAGACTGTAGAAGGAAACATGTTTTTTTTTTTAAAGGAATTTTTTCTTATTAATAGTAAAAGAAATTCAATGGTGATACCAATGAAGAGTTGTTGCCTATAAAAGTATATAATTCTTGGGCTGAGCCTGTGGCGCACTTGGGAGAGTGCTGCGCTGGGAGCGCAGTAGCACTCCCGCCGCGGGTACGGATCCTATATGGGGATGGCTGGTGCGCTCACTGGCTGAGAATGGCGCGGCCGGTCTCAAAAAAGGACAAAAATAAATAAATAAATAAATAAATAAAGTCTATAATTCTTAATGCTAGTGAAGGAAGTTTATTGTAGCATTATTAATAATGCCAAAAATTTAAAATTACCTAAATGCCTTAAAATAGGAGAATTTTAACTATATATCAATACAGAGTATTTTTGTGGCATTATTAATAAAAATAATTTTGAAGAATTTATAACATAGGGATATGTTTAGTTCATGGCTACCTTAGGCTAAAAAAAGTAGGATATATAACTACATAGGGTTTTTCTTGTTGTGTTTACATGTATGTATAAAGATTTATGTACATGTATCTGCATCCGAAAGACTGAAAGGAAATGCGCCAGTATACTTAGAATATACTTAGCTGTTGGAACTATGAGCAGTTATTTAACTTTTGATCAGTTTGATGAAAGTGATCCAGCTATACAGAAGGCTGATTAGTGGTTACCCGGAGATATTTGTTTGTCCTTTAACCAAAACTATTGTCAAACATACAGTTGTCTTGTCTAGAATGTATCTATAGTCGGTGTTGTACATTATTTCAGAAATGAAGGGTTTGGTTTTTTTCCTGTAGTTATTTAAATTATAATTTAATCTTGTTTACTCTTTTAGACTTCACGAAAACCTCGTGAAGAGCGAGATGTGTCTCAGTGTGAGAGTGTCGCTTCCACTGTTTCTGCTCAGGAGGATGAAGATATCGAAGCCTCCAATGAAGAAGAAAATCCAGAAGACAGTGAAGGTATCTCAGAATCTTAAATTTAGTTTTGACTTCTGCTGTCCCCAAATATGTGATGTTCAGCTTAGTCATTGGACCGTGCAGGAATGGCTTCACTAAGGAAATAATTTATCAGTGTTTTCATGGAATAGAGATTTTAAACTTGAACATAGTGTATTCATTTAATCAACAAATATTTATTTACGTGCTACCTAAGATGGTCCAGGTGCTACAACCAGAAGCTCTTGAAAAGGGCATTCCCACATCAGACACTGAGTGCCAGCATCCATCAAATGTCTTTGTATCTATATCATTGCCACATTTATTTGTTCAGTTGATATCATCAGTTACAATTCTCTATTTTGTTGCCTAGGGTGTGATTTATTTCATATTTTTGCATTACAAAGATTTACATATGTCATATTAGTGTTTTTATGTAAAAAGAATTAATGACTCTAGAAACCCCAGTAGTAAAAACATCAACCCAAATAACTTGAGAAAATAAATAAAATTCCTTTTGTCACTTAAATCAATTACAACTTCCCCAAAAAGCAAATATTTTCTTGAGTTTTTGCTGGTTCATGGGGAAAAAAGGTACCTGATTTATTTCAATGTACATTGAAGAAACTATTAAAGTTTCTGTGAATTTCTTTAGTAAATAGGCTGCTTCTGATGTGAGGATTTTCATAATGCTTTTAGTAGTTCTTTGCATATTATATATTGCATATGTTCATGTTTTGTATATGCAGATATTTTTTTTCATTTAATTTGCTTTTTAAAAAAATTTTTTTTGAATTACATTTAAACTTATGTTTAATTAGAGCTATTTATCTTTTCCTTTGTAGGCTCCTGTATTTTATATAAGCTTAAGAAGTTCTATACCTTCAGTTTTAGAAATACTAGATTTTTTTTTCTTTAAGTTATTATCTTTTTTTTTTTTTTTTTTTTTTTTTTTTTTTTTTTTTTTTTTTTCTTTTTTTTGTCTTTTTGTCTTTTTTCGTGACCGGCAACGGATCGCAACCCTCAGTGTCGCGCCCGTACCGGACCGGGACCGGCAACGGGATCGCAACCCTCGGTGTTGCCCCCGCTCCTCGCTCAGCCAGTGAGCGGCCGGTCTGTATGTGGGATCCGAACCCTTGGCGGAAGCACCGCCGCGCTTCCCAAGCGGCGCACTGCTACAGTGCGCCACCAGGCCGGCCCCTAAGTTATTATCTTTTTTAAAAAATTTTTATTTATTGAATCAAAATTGATTATACATATTTTTTGGATTCAACATTGAGATATGTTGATCAAATCAATATTACTAGCATATATATTGTTACAAATCGTACTTATTCTTTATGCCCCTTGTCCAATCTCTCCCCATGCCTCCCCCCTCCCCCTGCCCCCTCTAATTACCCTCGATTTCTTCTCTCCTTCTGAAAGAATAATGGTTACCTTATTGATTTGTTGCCTAGATGATCTGTCCAATGCTGAGAGGTGTGTTCAAGTCCCCCAATATT
>NW_007726743.1:442514-446143 GCF_000696425.1 Galeopterus variegatus
GGTCACCATGCAGGCCCCAAGGCACTGGCACAGTGTGCCTGGTTGTGGGAGGGGAGTCCTGTCCCTGGCTCCTCAACGTGCTGGCGCGGTTTACCTGGTTGTAGGAGGGGGGTCTGGTCCCCTTCTCCATGCCCCAGGTCACCATGCAGGCCCCAAGGCACTGGCACAGTGTGCCTGGTTGTGGGAGGGGAGTCCTGTCCCTGGCTCCTCAACGTGCTGGCGCGGTTTACCTGGTTGTAGGAGGGGGGTCTGGTCCCCTTCTCCATGCCCCAGGTCACCATGCAGGCCCCAAGGCGCTGGCAGTGTGCCTGGTTGTGGGGTGTATGTGGTCCTTGGCTCCATACCTCGGGTCCCCAGGGGGGCCCTGAGGAGCTGGCGTGGTGTGCCTCATGTGGGAAGGGGGTCCGCTCCCAATGCCTCAGGTCACTGGGCGGGCACCGATGTACTGGCACAGTGTGCCTGGTTGTGGGAGGGGAGTCCTGTCCCTGGCTCCTCAACGTGCTGGCACGGTTTACCTGGTTGTAGGAGGGGGGTCTGGTCCCCTTCTCCATGCCCCAGGTCACCATGCAGGCCCCAAGGCACTGGCACAGTGTGCCTGGTTGTGGGAGGGGAGTCCGGTCCCCTTCTCCATGACTCGGGTCCCCATGCGGGTCCTGAGAGGCTGGCATGGTGTGCCTGGTTGTAGGAGAGGGGTTTGGTCCCCGGATCCATGCCTTGGGACCCCGGGTGGGCCCTGAGGCTCTGGCGTGGTATGCCTGGTTGTGGGATGGGGGTCCGGTCCCTAGCTCCAAGTGTTGGGTTACTGGGTGGGCCCCAAGGCACTGGCTCAGTGTGCCTGGTTGTGGGAGGGGGGTCTGGTCCCCTTCTTCATACCTCAGGTTCCTGTGTGGGCCCCAAGGCACTGGCATGGTTTCCCTGGTTGTGGGGGGTGGTGGTTGTCCAGTACCTAGCTCCAAGCCTCTGGTTTCCAGGCAGGTCCCAAGGCACTGGTAGTGTGCCTGGGCCAGAACTAATTTTTTGTCCTTTGCTTACTTCTAAAATGGGGAACTTCCTGTGGGAACCAGTACTTGAGCTGTGTGGTTGAGCTAATTTGCTGCTTTGCTGCTGTTTCCCTAGGGAAGGCTTTTTGTGCAGCTCAGGGCTTAACAGTTGACCTTATAGGTACTTCCAGCTCTCCAGAGACCCGATGCACCTGGGTTGTGTAGAAACTGATCTGGGCCTGAGTTTTTTCATCAAACTGCACCCCATGCAATTCTGCATTCCCGAGCAGTCTCTTCTAAGTGGTCCTGCACTGATTGGGGGGCGGATTGGCTGTCCTTGCCGTGCCCCAGTGTTCCCCCAGTGGGCCCGTCTCCCCCACTGCCCATGCTCCAAACACTTCCCATAGGACTGGCCTTGCGCTGGTCCCTTGCAGTGACTCACTGGCCTCTGAATGGCTCCCTTTCTTCAGTTGTTCTGGCTCCTTGCTCCTGCGTGGGTCCACAGGAACCCTGTTAGTGGTCTTGCTGTCCTGGGGGCCGCCAAGGCCCTCTTCTTCCCTGCTGCCTCCAAGTAACTCCATCTGAAGGGCACAGCTGCAGCTTCTGCCGGCTCCTGCTCCATGTGCTCTGCGGTTCCAGCATTAAAGCGGCCTTGGTCCCAAATGCTCAGAGCAGTTTTTTCTTTCTCTTATCGTGGTTTCTCCTGCCTTCATAAACTCTGTAGGTCTCTCCTCCTCTTCCCCTGAGCTCCAGTGTCCCCAGCTTGGCTGATGTTACATTTTTATAGTTGTAAATTAGTTGATTTGTGGGAGAGAGAGTGACGCTGGGAACGGTCTATTCCGCCATCTTTTTTTTTTTTTGTCTTTTGTCTTTTTCCGTGTCCGGAAACGGATCGCAACCCTCAGTGTTGCCCCCGTACCGGACCGGGGACCGGCAATGGAATTGCAACCCTCGATGTTGCTCCCGCGCCTTGCTCAGCCAGTGAGCGGGAACCGGTCTGTATGTGGGATCCGAACCCTCGGGCGGGAGCGCCGCCGCGCTTCCCAAGCGGCGCACTTATCCACCGGGCCTGCCCCTATTCCGCCATCTTGACTACACTCTCTATGGTTGTCTTTTAGACTTAGAATTTGTCTTGAAGTGGGTTTTGGCTTTGAACAATACAAATACATTTTTGTGAGGCTTCTGTAAAAAGTGAGGCCATTGCTAAAAAAGTAAAGAGAACGTTGGAGCAAGCTCACCCTGAGCAGTATAGGAGTGCTGCACACAATGGAAGGCAGTTTAGTGTGTTTGTGGTACTTCCAAAGAGGTCATCAGAGTTTATTCATTTTGATAGGTTTGTACCTACTAGTTAGTATTCCCTGGGCTTGTAAGCGTAAACGAAGCCTGTATTAATCTCATTGAGCTGCCATAACAGAGTACTGTAGACTTGGTGGCTTAAGCTACAGAAATTTATTTTCGCACAGTTCTGGATGCTGGAAGTCTGGGGTTTGATTTATTTAAAGTGGACAGATTTACTTTCTGATGAGGACTCCTCTTGGCTTGCAGATAGCCAGCTGCCTCCTCACTTTGTCCTCACATGGCCTTTCCTCTGTGCATGCGCACTCCTGGTGTCTCTTTCTCTTCAGGACAACAGTCTTTACTGGATTAGAGCCCACCTTTATGATCTCATTTATCCTTAATTACCTCCTTAAAGGCCCAATCTCCAAAAGGTCACATTGGGAGTTCAGGCTTCAATGTATGAATTTGTGGTGGGGAAGGGACACAATTTAGTGCATAACAAAGCCCAAGTCTATTATCATAATTATGTTAATTTCAGAACAGAAAAGCCTATCCATGGATGGGCTAGCACATTCTCAAAAAAACAAGCACCAAAAAGTGACCTGTTTTCTTCCCGTTAGTGTGAAGCTTTTTTCAAATTGCCAAGAATGGTATTAAAATAATGTGTCCATCTAATCAAGTGTAGAGTGGCATGGTAACATTCTGATAAATCATACGTGTGGTTGTCTTGTGACATCTAGAATAGTTTTCTATTAATAGGAAATAAACTTGTCAGTAGAATTGCGGGATCTCTCTTTTTGCCTTAGCTTCATTTGGAAAGTGTCAAAGAAAAGCACTTAAATGCAGTGAATATGACTCATGAGTTCACACTTATTGCAGTCTGAATGAGACATGCATGGCAGGGCTCTTGCCTCTGGAAAAATGAGTGCAGCTGCTGAAGGGAGAATTCCTGTATTTTTTTCTAAATCACATCTGACTGTCTGAGTAGATTAGAAGAGTTACATCAGAAAGACTGAAACTTTACTAAAATTTGAATTTGCTTTTGTTCTCTCATTCTAAATCATTCCTTAAGGTTTTTTAAGTTTGGGGGAAAAAATACTTACGTTTGGCTGGTACTTGGTGAAGCATTATGCCTTGGAAATATCGCTACTCTTTTGTGGCTTGGAAGAAGATAATTGAAAAAGTGCTGATGTTAGAATGATATCATCTGAGTAATCACTAACTTGTCTCCTAATATTTTGAAGATGAATGACTTGTCAATTACCCTTGGATTTGGGGCTTTCCATCACCATATAAACAGAAATGATGGTTGTCAGGCTTTCTGTTAGCTTTTCATCATTTTTTTTTTTTTTTTTTTTTTTTTTTTTTTTT
>NW_007726743.1:447122-451534 GCF_000696425.1 Galeopterus variegatus
TTTTTTTTTTTTTTTTTTTTTTTTGTCTTTTGTCTTTTTTCCGTGTCCGGCAACGGATCGCAACCCTCAGTGTTGCCCCCGTACCGGACCGGGGACCGGCAACGGGACTGCAAGCCTCGGTGTTGCTCCCGCGGCTCGCTCAGCCAGTGAGCGGGAGCCGGTCTGTATGTGGGATCCGAACCCTCAGACGGGAGCGCCGCAGCACTTCCCAAGCGGCGCACTATTCAGTGCGCCACCGGGCCGGCCCCAGCTTTTCATCATTTTGATAGCATCTTTCACTAACAGTAATTGCTATTGTATATTTGTACATATTATAATTGCTACCGTATATTACCTGCTACATGTGAGGTATTGTTCTGAGTTTTTGTTTGTCTTTTGTTTTTATGTCACTTTTATTTTTGAGACTTGAAATCTCATCTGAACTCCAGGCTTGTACATCTAACTATCTACTTAATATTTTCATTTGGATGACTAAGAGCCACCTCAGACGTAATATCCAAAGCAAACTTTTTTTCCCCTCACGCCCACAAGCTGCATTTCCCTCCAGTCTTTCCCTATGTCAGTAAATGTTACTTTGGTAACTCATTCTCTCTCATACCCTGCACGTGGTCCATCAACAAATCTTGTCAGCTTTTCCTTGGACAAACTATTCAGGTTCGGATTTCCTTTCTCCAACTCCATAGCTGCTACCCTGGTTTCGAGCTGCTGTCGTCGCCATTGCAGTAGCTTCTTGATTGGTCTCTTTGCTTCTTTTTGTTCCATTCTTTTTTTTTTCTTCCATACCACAGCCAGAGTGATCCTTATAAAATGTATATCAGATCATGTTTTTTCTCTACTCCAAATCCTGTAATACTTGCTCATCCTATAATACTTGCCCTAGGCCTCACAGTGACTCAGGAGGCCCTGCATGAACTGACCTTTGTACCTCTGATCTTTTTAACAGCTACTTTGCTTGCTACCTCTGCTCCAACCACACTGCTTTCTTTGCTGTTCTGAAGAGGGACAGCAAGCCAACCCCCCTAGGCCTCACAGTGACTCAGGAGGCCCTGCATGAACTGACCTTTGTACCTCTGATCTTTTTACCAGCTACTTTGCTTGCTACCTCTGCTCCAACCACACTGCTTTCTTTGCTGTTCTGAAGAGGGACAGCAAGCCAACCCCCCCTTCAGGGACCTTTGTACTTTCATATCCCTCTAGGTGGAGTGCTTTTCCCCCAAGGCGTGCCCAGGGCTTACTCACCTTACCCACCGTGTTCCTGCTCACCCCCTGCTTCCCCGGTTTTGTTATGTAGTCGCTGCACTTATGACCACCTGTTATATCACATGTTTATTGTTCATTGTCTGTTTCACACTAGAATGTGGGCTCCATGAGAGCCCTGTACTACTTTGATTTTTTTCACTGCTGCATTTCTAGTACCTCAGACTGTTCCCTACACATAGCAGCACTTCATACGTATTTGAATGAAGGAAAAAATTAATTTGTAGAGTTTTCCTAATATTCTGTCAAGTTAAAAATGTTTTGTTCCAGATGGTCATTTATGTTTTGATTTTATTTTTTTCCATACAAACGAAACATTTATAACTATAGCTTCAGAGTTGCCTGTTTTGGTTAAGATATTTCTACATATTTCCTGAGGTTATATGTCTTGTCCTAAATTCTCTTCTAAATATTTTTTAAATCTTTATTTCATCTGGAATTATTTTTCTATATAGAGTGAAATAGGGCCCGTGTTTTTGTTCCAAATGAAGAGCTAGTTCTGATAGAACTATCTTATTAAATAAAGTTTCCTTTATACAATGATTCAGAAGGTCACTTTTGATATATCTTAATTTTCCATATATGTCAGGATCTATCCTGGGCATTATCTTTTGTAGCACTCATGTGTTTTGTTTGTCACTGTGGCTGTTCTAGCCATGTTTTACCTGCTGGCTTTGCAGCCTGTGTGAGTATCTGGAAAGTCAAGTCTCCCTTCACTCTACTGCTTTTCATTATTTTCTTGGACTTTCTCAGGGACTTACTCTTCTGTATAAACTCTATATTGGTTTATCTAGCTTAAGAAATTCTTCTTACAAACCATTTGTATGCTTATGGGAAGTGTGCTAAATATGTGTATTAATTTTAGGGAGATTTCAGTTCTCATGTTGTCTATTTTAAGAAAATAATCTAAGAAGTTAATGTTTGTAGTGAACCTCTCTGTATACTATTTATAACACTGGCAAATTGGAAGTAGCCCAGGGATCCAATAATAGAGAAAAGTTTAAGTAAATTTAAGGCTTCTTCATAACCATTTATTCACTCTGTAATTCAGCCAGTATTTGAGTCTACTGTGTGCCAAGCACAGTGCTTGTCACTAAGGTTTAAATGATTATCAAAATATATGATCTCTGCCTTTACGGAGTTTCATGGTATAGTAGAAGAAACAGCCAGGAATCAAGTAATTGTGAGTAAATGTAAAATTGTAACTGTAACCAGTGCATGTGTTTCAGGAGCTATAGTAGCAAAGTTTAACATAGAAGGCTTTTTAAGCATGTGATGTTTGAGCTGATATCCAAAGGAAAAGTAGGAGAAAGAGACTTTTCAGTAAAGGTTAATGGCATATACAAAGTCTCTATGGTAGAGGATGCAAGGGTCATTCAGTGAGACTGGCATATAGAGAGCTGGGTGCAAGATTAACCTGGAGAGGCTGTCAGGGGCCTACCAGGCAGGGCCTTGTAGACAATACTAACAATTCTGGAACTTTATACTGAGAGTAATGGGGTTTCATTGAAAAGTTTTAAGAGATGTTCTTCTTTGGAGAGGCTATAGGTGCGGTGGTTAGAGCCTGAAAAGTTAGAGACAAAGAGTGGGAGAGTAAGTTATGGTAAGATTGTCTCTTAAAAAGATCACCCTGGCTTTGTTGTAGAGAGTGGTCTGAAGTGGAAGGTTAGAAGAATTGGTTTTGGACTAGAGAGGCAGCTGTGAGGTTGAACAGAATTGGACGGATTGAAGGGACAGTTTTAGAGAGAAAATCAATGAGACTTGTTGAGGCAGGATATGGGGATAAACGACAGGAGGGTTTATTTATTTATTTATTTATTTTTATTTTTTTTTGTCTTTTTTCGTGACCGGCAACGGATCGCAACCCTCAGTGTCACGCCCGTACCTGACCGGGACCGGCAACCCTCGGTGTTGCCCCCGCTCCTCGCTCAGCCAGTGAGTGGCCGGTCTGTATGTGGGATCCGAACCCTCGGCAGGAGCGCCACTGCACTTCCCAAGTGGCGCACTGTAGCAGTGCGCCACCGGGCCGGCCCGAGAGGAGGGTTTAAAAGATGATTTCTAGGCTTCTGGCTTGCTTAATTGGATACTAAACACTACAAAGAAATCTGATTTGGGAGTATTGATTATGACTCTAGTGTAGTACATACTGAATTTGTGATTCTGTTGATATATCTAGGTAAAGATGTCAAGAGTTTTAGAAGTATATTTATAAAATGATAAAGACAATGTAGAGAAAGACCTGCATTACAAAATTAAATTTAAAATCTATGAAAATCTAGAGCTTTATTGTCCAGTGTGGTAACACTAGATACATGTGGCTATTGAGCACTTGATATGTGGCTATTCCAAATTTAGATATGCTAAAAGTGTGAAATATACCTCAAATTTTAAAAGTTAGTACCAAGAAAGGGAAAATATCTTATTACCAGTTTTCTATATTGATTACTACATTTTCTATACTGTTTACATGTTGAAATAATAGTATTTTAGGCATATTGGGTTAAAGAAATAAATTGTTAAAATTAATTTTACCCGTCTCTTTTTTACTTTTTTAATGGTGGCCACCAGAAAATTTAAAATTATTATTATTATTATTATTTTTTCTTCTTAATTTTATATTGTTGATATACAATGTGGTTGATTATTGTGGCCCATTACCAAAACCTCCCTTCCTCTCTCCCCTCCCTCCCAACAATGTCCTTTCTGTTTTGCTTGTCGTATCATCTTCAAGGAATTGTAGTTGTTATGTCCTCCCCCCCGCACTGGTTTTTGTGTGTGTGAGTGTGTGTGTGTGTGTGTGTGTGTGTGAATTTATTTATTTTTAGCTCCCACCAATAAGTGAGAACATGTGGTATTTCTCTTTCTGTGCCTGACTTGTTTCACTTAATATAATTCTCTCAAGGTCCATCCATGTTGTTGCAAATGGCAGTATTTCATTCGATTTTATAGCTGAGTAGTATTCCATTGTGTAGATATACCACAATTTCCGTATCCACTCATCCAATGATGGACATTTGGGCTGATTCCAGCTCTTGGCTATTGTGAAGAGTGCTGCAATGAACATTGGGAAACAAGTATACCTTCGACTTGATGATTTCCATTCCTTTTATCCCCGGCGTGGGATAGCTGGGTCATATGGTAGATCTATCTGCAAT